>NW_024962266.1:8124353-8209353 GCF_019238085.1 Lagopus leucura
CCTTCCTTCCTTCCTTCCTTCCTTCCTTCCTTCCTTCCTTCCTTCCTCCCTTCCTCCCTTCCTCCCTTCCTCCCTTCCTCCCTTCCTCCCTTCCTCCCATCCTTCCATCCTTCTTAACTAAACTAAATTAAAATTATGTGGTATCTGTAAGTCTTCCACAAGTACCCCCAAATTATTTTTTTTTCGTTTACTACATTTAAAGAAATAGTCTTAAAAGATGATGACTTTTTTTCAGCTAGGAAACAGAATCTTCATCCAACTTGCAGATGAAAGAGTCCCTCCTCCAAAGTGGAGCCCTCTACATTCCTCTGTTCCTTATACAAACAAAACTGCTGACTCCTTGCAAAGAAATGGGTTGCAATGGACTCTCTCCATATGTTCTAGGGAAAAAGCAATGAATCACAGGAGAAAGCAAAGGCTGAAGCAAGTCACACTGGATGCTACTGTATACAGCATTTCAATTAGTATTGATACTATGATTTTGTCTGTTGTTGACTGTACATGCATACTTAACAAATTACTGCAATCAGCAACTGTTGAATAAGTGCTTCTTATTCATTAGCTACTCTTTGATCTAAAACTGTATTTTCCTATTAGCGACTAAGCACCATAAATGTGCATGAATTCAAGTGACACGGGCAACAAGCTTACATAACACAAGGAAAAATCAGGAGAGCAAAAAAGAGCAGCAGTGAGTGAGCATGTACTGAGCGGCACCTCCCTTCACGCTCTTTCCTTTTCTTGATTGCTGCCTGCAAAACCGGCAGTGGGAGAACTCAGCGCTGCACTGACAGCTTCGCAGGCCCCCCCGATGCTCCCCTGTATTGTCTAGCACAGAGAGTTGATATGGTGAGAAGGTTCACTTAAAAACTTAGCCAAACTTTCTTATTCTTTTCAAAGAAAGGTTAGTTCATAACAAAACTCGGAGTCCATTAAAAGATGCTCAATAAGCTCTATATGTTGTGTATTCTCCAAATGACTGTCACAGATGGTTTTCTGTCTGTAACTGTGATTTGAAAATACTGATCTGTCTTCCACAGAACACATGAAAAAATATAGAAAGAAGTCAGTGCCAGCCACTAGAAGAGAACAGGCTCCACCAAGCAAATTGCAGAGCTGTGGGGAGCACTCCTATTACTCAGGGCTACAACCCCCAGCAGCCCCAGGAAGAAGGCTGAGTGATGTAAAAGATGTCACCATGGCTCCACTGGGGGACTGCAGGGCTGGGAGGGCTGCCAACTGAGGGGAAAACAATGAACAGGAGGTAAAAATGCTTAGTGCTGTGGCTTGCAAGTCACATGTAAGAGAAGCCCATAAACAAACACATACAAAGTCCAGGTTGTCTGTGCTGAGTCCAAAGGGGCCAAGTGGCAAACAAAGACACATTTCCATTGAAATGCCACAAAAGAAACCATGCAGAGGACATTATTCTTGACAGGTGATGCTCATTTCCAGTCCCCCCAAAACGTGCTGTCAAGACAGTGCGTTCTGCAATGCGTCTACATAAGCTCAACATCTCTGTGTACACCAAAGCTTTGAGGATGTAATTCCCCATTGTCTCCTCAAAACTTCCCATTATCTCAAAGGAACCATTACACTGCGATGGGGAGTTTATAGCCTGACAATCTCCAGATGCTCAATAGCAAATATGACCACTGGCATTGCCTTCATCTCACTGCACAACACATCACCGTGCTCAGACACACAAAGCCAGCAGGAGGTACCGCCAGCTGAGAACAAACTTTGGCAACTCCTTCCCACCAAAATACACATTTCAGATTTTGTGACACTTCACCTTGAATTCAGTCATCGAAGCTGACTTCAAGACCCTCACTGCAGAAGCCCCAACAAATGCAGGATTTCCCAGCCAGCCCCAGATCTGCTGGTAGGACCTTCCACGTGTTGAGAGCGAGCAGCCAGCATTGCCCATCTGAAGCTCTGTATCTCAGTAGCACTCACTGGCAGTTCTGTGAGACAGAACAGTGTCTGCCAGTTGCAGACATTTCAAGCCAAGTGGACGACAAAGGCCTTGCTCACCAGTCCCTTCTTACCCATTCAGAATGTAGGGCAGTCTTGAATAAATAAATAGCACTGATTGCTCATTTCAAATGTGTTGTCTTTTTTTTTTTTTTTCCTTGAAAAATGAGATATTGTCAGCTGCTGCTGAAGTTTCATGAGACTAGGATTAAAGAACTGGAACCAACATCTGCAAAACAAGCCCTGTTTCATTGCATTGGTTAACTGAAATGTACAGCTCACCCAGCTGTGAAATGCACTGCTAAGCTGAGAAACAACACATCTTCCATTCCTGACATTTTAGTAAATACAGATTTCGTTAAATTAATATTGGTTTTTATGGTCACAAGTGCTAAACTGCATTGTCCACCAACTAAGTCTGTAAGAACATAGTAAGCAGCTGTCATCCTGCACTCCTTGTCCATGGTTCCTCCTCAGTCATCATTCAAACCCAACTGAAATATCTATCCTGAATACCACTATTATTTTTGGGGGGTAATTCAAATAATAGGATATGAAGGGCTTAGATTTAGATTCCCAGTTAGTGAGAAGCTCCCATTTCCACAGCCATCAAGAAGCAGTTATGCTGGACGCCCAAAGGCTGCTGCAGAGCTGTGAGGTCAGTAAATGAAATCTCTTCTTCTGACATGGTACGTGGAACTGAGCTTGGTGAGGCCATGGGCACATAAACACAGAGGTGGCACATTCAGTCATACATGAAGATTTAAGCTTCTACTGCACTAAGATTATGGCGTTGTTCAGCTGCTGGCTTCCTGGATTGTTTTTCTTGAGTGATAAGGGAGTTATTGTATGGAATGTAAGGCAGACCTAGGAAAAAAAAACAAGCTCCCAGATTGGGCATTATGTTTGTGTACACTTCTGGATCCTGGAAAGTACCACAGAACATTACATGCACTTAAAAATAAAATTAAATTTTGATTTAACGCAGTTACTCCATCCTAAAAATAATTAGTTAGAATTATTTACTGCTGCAGAGAAATAGCTTTTTTCATAGACACAAAGGTGGAGCTAGTAATGCACTGTCTTTAAAACTAGCCTACATCTCTCTTGCCCTGAGCTCCTGAGAATCACATTAGTGTTGCAGTGACTTCAGGCAGCACTCATGTCCCCTGCTCTGCAGCAGCATGTTTGGCAAGGAGACAACACACTGGAAGCAACATACTTCAGGCGTATGCCTTGTGCCACACACAAGGGGAAAACATTTCTGGAACTGGCCAAGTCATAAACGGTAACAAACCCTGCTTCCATGTATCCTTATATCCTGCTGTGCCAGCTGGGTAAGTGCAGCCAAACTCTTTGATGGCTGGTATTTCAGTTGGACTGCCCAGATTCAGGGGAATACATGACTTCACATCCAGTTTTTCTTTTGAACAGTTTGTGTTGGGGTCCCACCAGAATTATCATGTCTGGAAAGGCCAAAAAAGGGTGTAAAAAGGCAAATGCTGCCTGGAAACAAAATGGGTAAGGAAGCGAGAGGGGAACTGGGACCTCGGGGCTGGAGAGGTGGGACATAGCACGCGAGACTGGAGAAGGCCGAGCAAAAGGCACAAGGCGGGGAGAGGCACGGAGACAGTGGCCAGAGGGAAGGAGCTCGGTGAAACCAGGGCCTCGGGGCCAGAGCTAAGCAGCCCAGCACAGGAATATGGGAAACCGCAAGCGCTTGGTGGTGACTGGGCTGAAAGCACGAGGAGAGGTGTGAAAGGCGAGAGTGCGTCACAGATCTCAAACACCACGTGCAACCTGAGACCGTGCTGAAACACGGAACGGGAACGATGTGACCGTCCATCTGTACACGTTACCCAAACACAGGGGCACAAGAACACACTGCCACCAGACTTGCCCGTGCCGTGCCCGACGAACTCCTCCACGCCTCTCGCAGCCGCCACCCGCCGGGCACAGCCGGGACTCGGGACCGGCCCCCACTCGCCTCCCGCCCGCCCTCCCCGTGCCCGGAAGCGCACGGCGGCCGTCCCAGAGCGCCCGGCCCGGCGCGGGAGCCGCCACGGGAGCCGCTCGCAGCGCCGCGGCCGCCGCCGCCCGCCCGCCGCCTTCGGGGCGTCCCCCGGCCCCGCAGCTGACGGCGCTGGAGTGGCGCATCGTGGAGCTGCACCGGGAGGCGGCTGCGGTGAGAGCGGGGCGTGCGCCGGGACCCTCCGCCGGAGGCTCCGGGCGGGCGGCGCTGGGGCCGAGGGAGGCCGCGCGGAACGCCGGGCCCAAGAACAGCGCTGCCCCAGGGCGGGAGCCGCCCCTCTCGGCAGCGCCGCGCAGACGCCGTGGGGGCTCCGCGTCCGCCCCGCGCCGTTCCGGGGCCTCCCGAGTGCGGCCCGGCCGGCGGCGGCCGGCATCGGCCGGCCCGGGGGGCTCTGCATGCGGGAGCGTGCGGCGCGGGGCCCGGGGCTCGGAGCGGCCGAGGCTGCAGATCGAGAAGATCTTAAGCGGTGAAAGATGTTAGACACTGTCCGATAACTGCGTGAGATGGTTTACAAGTAAAATGCGAGAGTCTGGAATTCGGAAAGGGAAGAGGAAGTAGCGCAGAAAGGGAAAGCAGCCGAAGTGGAAGCGCTGCCTGTATCCGACCCGGGCTGAGCTCTGTGTCTGTCCCCAGGCGGGCCGGCAGACCTACGTGGACCCAGCCACGGGCTACCAGGTGCTCACCGAGGCCGCCCACTTGCGGAGAGGTAAATGCTGTGGCTCTGCGTGCAGACATGTGAGTACAAGCCGTGTCCCCCAGCCCCGCCTGGGCGCCGTCCCTGTGACTTGTACGTTATTGGTGCTGGGGCAGCAGGAGTTGGTAGCACATCTTGTGTGTTCTGCCCTGCCTTGGAGAGGATCTCAGACACGTTAAGTCTAGGGAAGGTTATTGGCAGAGAATAAAACTATTGGAGCATTTCCCATTGACATTATCTCTTAGAAATAGCATGAAGTGCCCTGCACAGGAGTTATTTGACTGACTCTTAGTTTATGGAAGTTCTGTACCCTTTCACAAGTCCCTCAGCCAAGGGAAAGAAGCAGCGTATCACAAAGCCTGTGTCCAACAAGCATTCCCATTTCAGGGATGGGAGATGGGGTTTGTCTCAAAGATAGCTCGGTTTTCCAGAATGTTGTTTCAAACTTTAGAAGCTATGTTTTGTAGCAAGATGGAGAAGTGACATAAGGTGCAGGATTTGGTAGAACAGTGGGTGAATGTCATTAAGCAATAGGGTCCATCTGATGAGAACTGTGGATTTACATACATAGACCCAAGGAGCGCCAGTTCTGTCGCTTCCAGTACAGACAAGGCCAAGGCCACAGTCATCCCCCAGGCAGGCTCTGGTTACAGCTGTGCCTGAACTTTCATGTGGGTAGCACTCAGGGTGCAGTATACACGGGGCTGGCCATGGTGCATTTAACCTAAAGATCCCTCTGAGAGCAGTGGAGAAAGGGAGTGAGCACATGTGATACACATTCAAATATGCGGAGCTGATTGTGGCTCTGCTTTAGCTTTTCCTTTTTAAAGTTGCTGCCCGAGTGGCAAAGACTTCTTTCTTCAGTGAGATCTCTCTCTTCCTATAAGGGAACTGTCAGGACACAGGGCTTTGGGGACAAAGAGTTTCAATTGATCAGGACATGGTTACAGATGTACTGAGAGCCCGGGATCGTGCTTTCTCCCCTCTGCTCCTTGTGCCGTGCTGTGCTCTCAGCTGAGCTATTCTGGGAGCTCCAGTATGCACAGCATTTCTGCAGTTACATACAAAATAAAGAAGTTTAAGAACAAAAGATTGTTCTGGACAGTCAAACTGGAATGAGTTGGAAGGATACATTTAGGAAGTGGTTTCTTGGACGCTAATTAGGACCATTTGCTTGGGGTTGCCATTATTTTCCTTTTAGTCTGGAGGGCACAATAGATCAAATGATTTATATATCATTAACAATTCCTGTTAACCATAAGCCGAGCCGGGCTTTTCCATACTGATTACTAAGTAATGCAATAATGGCTTGTTTTATTTCTTCTGCAGTGTCCATATGAGCAAGTTAACGTAAGAGACCAGTCAAAAAAGAAGCACTTCAACTCTTTTTTCTATGTGTGACCATGAACGCTCTGCACTCTGCAAGAACGGCTGCAGGACCTGAGCACACCTTGTAGCTCCACGTGGCTGCCACCACCAGCTCACTGCCATGCGCCGTGCCTGCAGCCGGCACACGGTGACTGCGCTTTTGTTGCAATAAAGCACCAACTGAACGGTGTGTGCGTGTGTTTTGGCACAGCGTTATTGATCACCTCTTCTCTTTCTTTTGCACTACAAGTAATGGGTTCATCCATTTGTTGGATTGTATCTGGTCATACCATGAATTTCACTTGGAAAGAAGCCGGGAAAGCAGGTGTATGCAATAATTTACATCCCTTGGGTGTATTTATCGTCACTATTGCGTACGGTGCAACATGTAAGAAATACTGCTAATTTGGGTACACAGTTTGAGTTGATTTTTGGAGGGGTCAGGGACAGCGATACTGAACTGTGTGCTGTGCTGCATGAAGGCAGTGCTTTCACGGACAGCTGCTGCCAGGGGTGATTTGCTACTAGGGCTGAGCCCAGCCCGCAGCTCCCCAAGGATGCCATGTCCCTACCGGGTACCGGGGAGCAGCAGACCGGGCCAGGCCACACTTCCAGCTGGGTCTGACCCGGGGCAGCCCCGGGTTTCCCCACACACCCGTGCTGAGCTGAGCGCCTACCCTGAGATGGGGTGGGAGGAGGACCAGCAGGGCAGATCGGACTGTGTTCTTGAATGATTTACATTCTTCGTATTTGATTGAACGTCTATCTGATCAGTGTCCAAGTTTGTAAAAGGCTTTGGAAGACAAAAATGTTCTGTTTGCAAGCATAATACGAAGTGTAAAGTATGCTACACAAATCTACGAGCAGCCGGGAGGAGCCGAGCCCTCCTGCGCGTTGGACAGACCCTCAGCGGGCGCTCCCCCGCCTTTGTTCCGTGCAAAAGGCAGCCCCTCTATTTCTTACTGCAGCCACTGCTATCTGCGCTGTTGCTCTTACTGCCTGGCACAACATCTCCCTCAGATCAGCTCCCAGACCGAGCGGCACCGGGACGCGTCCCGCCGCTGTGCTGATGGGCGGCGGCGCTCCAAGAGCCGCGGAGAAGCCCAGCCCCGAGCGGCCCCGGCCCTCTGCTCCGACCTCGCGGCTACGGAACTGGCCGGGGGGCACGACGGGCCGCGCTACGCGGAGAGGCGTTTTTCATCCGCGTACTTTCAGACGAATCGGGAGGTTTCGTTTGGGCTGGAAACTATTGTCTGTTGCTCGGTGTCCTATTTTGCTCCAGCCTCGGCTCTGATTGAACGAAATGTCTCGAAGCCTATTCCAAAAAGATGCTCGTACAGGCTTCCAGATGCTAAGATTTAGATCATTTGAACGTCAGCGCAGCCTTCTGGTAACAGAACACATCCAAATGGATTTCGTTTGTGTATTGACGTCCGTCAGACGGGAAAGAAGTGCATTTTAGAGCTGAAGTCTGTCCCGGCCGTGTTAGCAACGGGGCTGCAGGCCGGGCGAGGCGAGCCCGGACTCCCGGGGGCACTGGGGGCTGTGCTCGAACGCGGGGCCGACACCCTCGGCCCGCTTCCCGTCGCCAGCGGGATCCTCCGGTGAGGGGCACGGCGCTGGCAGCAGGTGGCTCTCCTGGAGCCCGGCCCGTGCCCCTGCAGCAGGGAGAGGGTCGACGCCTCGGGCGCTATAGGGAGCGGGGCCGGGCACCGAGCCGCCGGGCACCGAGCCGCCACGCAACAGCCGCCCCGCCGCCAGCCCGGGCTGCTCTATCCCTAGGGCCGCCCCGGCTTAAACTTCCCGCTGAGGAGCGATTTACCGTCACCCGAGGGATTAAACCGGCCCGGCCCCGCAGCCGGCACAGCGCACCCTAGGTCACCTGCGCACTGGGCACGCCCTGCGGGGCTTTCTCCGGTCTCCTTCCGCTAGCAGCGCTGCCCCCCTCTCCCCTTCCGACACCTCCACGAGTGTTTCTCCGGGCGCGCTGTCGCTCCGCGGGACCCCTCTGCTACCCGCGGGGCGGAGCGGGCTCCGGGCGCGGCTCCCAGAGGGGCCCCGCTCTCTGCTTCAAGGGAGCGGAGCGCTGCCTCCGCCCTCCGCCCGGTTCCTTTCCATGAGCAGATCGTTAGCATCCCTTGCCGGCTTTCCTTCTTCTTCTTCCTTCTCTTATTTTTTTTTTTTTTTTTTTTTTTCCCCTTTTCTTTTTACATGAATAGATCACCAAGCTGGCCACATCGACCTGGCGGTCACACGGCTCAGGGGAGAGGAGCTGAGGCTGTCACAGGAGCTCAGAGAAAGCCCCGGGGAAGGCCGGGCGGGCATCAGACCGCGCGGAGAGCGGCTCCGGGTGTCAAACGCGAGCCTCGAGCCTCTATTTTTCTGTTGTTTTGAGTCGGTGGATCAATTGTCATCGGTCCTGTCACCTAAGAAGCAATGATTCCGATTCAACTTGGCATCTGATTTTATTCTAATGGGTTAAATTGGGTTCACTTTTTCAATTATCCCAGGTTTGACTGCGTAGTATTGCATGACAACTCACAGTTTCATCGGGTTTGGCAAAGCGAGCTTGCTCCGCGAGTACGTATATCATATCACATCAGATCAGGCTGAAGTTTGCTGTTTAGCGATTCCATTCTCGAGTCGCTTTTTGTAGAAGTGGGAAGGGTTGTTGCAGTCCGCGGCTGGTTCGGCACGATTCGGGGAAAAAAAATAATGCAGCGAGATGGCAACAACACGGGGTTCGCCGCTCAGCAGTGAATTAAGCACAGAACGAAGCAAGCGACACTATGGGGAACCGCTCCACTCACCGCAGTATTTTTAGCAGCCTCTCAGCCCTCGCCTTTTTTTAATTTCCTAATATGCTCTTTGCTTTATTAGTTTTATTTACAACCGGCTCCCATTAACACCTCACCTGATTACTGAGGAGCTGAGACAGCTAAGCAGGAAAACCCAGCAAAGCGGCCAAAGCTGGGAGGGAGCCGGTTTGGTTTTTATTCGTTCTTTTTATTAATATTTGTTTGTTTTGTTTCGAAGTAAATATTTTGAAGCGGGCAGCAAAGAAAAGGCAGGTAAACGCGTGTGCTGCGGGGGTCAGAGGTGGGAAATTCGCGTCAATTCCGAATCAGAAGCGATGTAGCGAGGGGGAGAGAGGCGAGAGGGGGAGAGGGAAACAATCCTTCCACGCAGCAGCTTGTTTATTTTAATTAACGTAGGGATCCTCCGCCAGGGAGAAGGACCCACCTCCATCTCGCGGCTGAGCACCGAGCCTCTCCCCACCCAGACCCCAGCCCTCGCCGCTCATAAAGGAGGGCACAGTTTGGGCAGAAGCTCCTAAGGTCGCAAGGTAAGGTCCTGCATGAACTCCTGTAAGCGGTGCGGCGATTCAGACCTCACGATGCCATTTGCGGGTGTTCCTTTGCCGTCGTGTTGTGTTTTTTTTTTTTTTTAAACCAACAGCCCAGAATGGTGGCTCCCCCAGGTGCTTTCGCAGTCAGCGTTCGGTGCGGGTGTTTTAATCCGGACAAACAGTAGTCTGGGAAGCCCGAGCCGTTCTTTTTAATAAATACGGAGCTGTGTTCTGTATTCCTTTTTCTTTCTCATCTTTTTTTTTTCCTTCCTACGAAAGGCTCCCCTTACCTGTCCGTGAACGTAGCCTTTAGGAGCATCCTTCCCAAAAGCAGCTAAACACGGTACTTTCCGACGGCTAAATGACACCCGGAGTGCGCGTTCGATGGGGGTTACCGTCAAACCGCCGAGGAGCTGCCGGCTGCGCTCCGCCGCGGTGAGCAGAGCTGCTGGGCGCACATCGCGATCCGCAGCCCTGCTCGCTGCTGCCTGGCCGCGGGGATGCATCCCTGGCAGTGCCACGCTAAGCTCATCGCGGTCGGTTATCTCAGTATCACCTCCTTCGGCAAACGAATACGCGGCTCAGTGCGCGTTTTCGGATTACCGGGCGCTCTGAGTTTTGCTTTTTTCGGCCCGATGCTCTGTGCTGGTAGCGCAGCCCCACACGTGCCCGAGCAGCGCCGGCCCGGCCAGGAGCAGCAGTGCGGGGTGTCGCGGCGCTGACCCCGAGCGGCTCTGCTCCGGGGGTGCGGGGCTGGAGAGAGGCGGTGACGGTAAAAGTTATTACGGGCGCCAGAGGGGAATTTGAAACAGTACCAAGATATTATATATATATAAAAATATAATGCAATCAATTTAAATGCAGAAAGCAACCTTGGCTACATTTGGTATCACCTACGAGAGAGTCGACTTTACTCCAATTCTCTGTTTGTGTGCCCGATTCCACGGGGCGACGAGGCGGAGCGGCAGTAGCCCCGTGCCCCGCAACGAGCTGGCAGAGCAGAAAATAGCGATAGGTTGTGAACCTAGACCCGGCTCCCAGCGCCCGGCGCGGGCAGCAGCACTGCCATTCGCTGTCGCCGTTTCTGCGTTCGGATCCTCCGGACGCGATGTGCCGGGCAGCACCAGCGGGGCTCAGGTGCCCGAGCGGGACCGAGCCCTGTGCCCTCCCGCGGCCGTGCTCCTGGCGCTGGCTCGCAACGGGGGGGGGGCTGAATCAAACTCCTTCTGTCCCCTGCTCCCTCCCCGCCGCAGTGCCCTCCCCTCTCTTCTAATTATTGCTGGTTAATTATTAATTCGCATGTAGATGTTGTCCTAAATTCCCCGAACTGAGCGCAGGATCGTTCACGCTGTAATAGGCTTTAGCTTGGAGCCTGTGGCCGAGGAGAACGAGAGCTCTATAGCGGAGCGGTGCCGGCATCGCGTGCCGCAGCCCGCCCGGAGCGCAGGGGGACAGCGGGGGGGGAGGGGAGTCGGGGGAGGGGGGAGCTGATGGCAAAGCCAGGCCGGGGAGGGCGGGCCGAGCGGCTGCGGGCTGTCCCGGGCTGCAAAGTCCCACGACCGAACCCCCCCCCTCCATCTCGCTGTTCGGGACTTTTGCAAAGGCCGAGCACGTACTTAAGGGAAGGAAAAATCCTACACTGGCTGAAACGCCTCGAACGTTGCCCATCTGATGTCTTCCCAAAGCGCTGCTGCACCCCGCAACGAGGAACTGCGTTCGGAGGCCAAGTGCTAATGCGAATGGCTTCATAGGGGATGAAGACCTCGATTTGGGCTTTAGATGCTCCGTTGCGGGCTATCCTACCCAGCTCGAAGGGCAGCGGCTCCCACAGAGCCCGGCTCGGGGCGCCCTCACCACCCGCCCACAGCGGAGCAGTGCCAGGACAGCGAGCCCGGTGTACCGGGAGCTACCGCGGGCCTTTGGAAACGGAGAGCTCACGTCTGATGCTAGCAACAAACTTTTGATGTCCCCTTAAGTAAGCAACACATTCATCAGTAAGCGCTTTAGAAACCTCCGGCCTCCGTTAGCGGAGCGGCGGATCCGTAACGCTACCTGATGGAGCAGAAGGGAAGGGCCCTCTCATTAATTAAGCGCGCCCGCCTGGAGGAGGTTCCGTCGTTCCTGACATTGCTTATGAGCCTGCCCAATTATTCCTGACGGAGCCGCCGAGCCCGGGCGGAGGTGGCAATGCGGTACCGACGGGCTCGGCGCTGTCAAGGAGCGGCTCTCGGCCCCGCACCTGCGGCGCGTCGCTGCCCGGAGCGCCCGGACCGGCAGGGACACGCAGGAACCGCGCAGGGAGGACGTGGTTCGGGGATGCCCGAGCATCGCCTGTGCTGCACGGCGCGGGGGGAAGCGCGGAGCCAACGCAAAACTGTTCTCTGCTCTGGGGCAGGCACAAAATAGCTGGACGGGAATAAAGGAACATTTCGTTGGGAGAAAAAAATAACAAACAAACAAAAAAACAAACGAAAAAAAAAACGCTAGCAGCAAATCAACCCAAACCCTGAACGTGCCACCACAGTGGAAATATTTCACGCAATGACTAAACTCGTCTCTAGAAGAGATGTTGCCCTCACCGCAGGCGCCCGCCGGGCAGGCGCAGGGCTGCGCGCAGCAGGACGGCCGTGCGCCGGCCGAGAGCTCCTACCGAGGGCTCCCAGCCCTCTCCCCGGCGCCGGCCGCCCGCGCTCCCCGCTCCCTCCTTCCTCCCGGGCCGCTCCGCTCCACGAAGTGGCTGCGCGGCCCGGCCCGGCCCGGCCCGGCTGGGCTCGGCCGCAGGGCAGAGGGGCACTGCGAGGGAGGGGGCCCGGAACGGCTCCTGGCCCCCGGATCGAATCACCTCCTTTATTTTTTCCTGATGGCTCATTGTGCTAATTGACTTGTTTTCTCCAAGGAAAGCCCATTTCTCCCTCCTCCTTCCCCCTCTACAGTTTTGTTTTTTTTTTTCTCCCTTTCTTTTCTTTCTTTTTCTTCTTCTTTTTTTTTTTTTCCCCTTTTTCATCTTTAACCGGGACTGCTCTGCAGGACTCCACGGCTGGTGGGGGGTTTCTGCCCGTTTTAAGGGAGATTCCCTCACCCCTTTGAGCTTCGTCGATTTTATAGCTATTACTCTTATTAAAACACACACGCACATACAACGCATTGATTTCCATCCAAAAGGGCTAATTACATTACTTACAGTAAATAGCAGCCCTGCTGTCCGGGGTCTAGTGTGCCAACAGAGAAAAAAAATCCCGGCTTATTTCACTTGATTGACTTCATCTTTGTGTGAAATTGTGTTTTATGAGCTGTATTCTGGCACTCGGACGAATGTAGCAACATTCAATCTGCAAATAACATTAATTTTAGCTACTTAGGGAGAAAGAGAAGGGAGGAAACCGGCCTCCTGGATCTTGGGTTACAGGGAAGAGGTGACTCGAGGAGCCCCCGAGGATGGCTCTGGGATGCTTTGCAGAGGAAGTGGGGGTTGGGGCACTCCTTGCAGCGGCCGCGCTGGGGCTCGGTTGTAGAGCGTCCCCCAGGGAGCGCGGAGCGCGGAGCTGCCGCCAGGAAGATCCTTCGGTAGGGATCGAGGTGTCAGGAAACAGCCGGCAGCTGTTCCAGGGAAAGGCGAGGAAGAGCAGTGTGAAAAGTAAGTAGGAAAAGGGGAGTGGAGGGGAGGGAGAGCAGGAGAGAGATTAGCCAGGAAGGAATGCGCCGCCCGGACCCCTGCGCGCGATGACCGCTGGCAGCCGGAGTGGCGAGGGACGGGGGGAGGCGAGGTCCCGTTTCGGCTGAGGGCGGGGGGCCTCCCGGAGGCGGCGGGGCGGGCTGTGCCCGAGGACCGTGCGGGACCCGAGCGGAGCCGCCGGCTTCCGCCGCTCTCGGAGCCCCGATCCCGGGCGCGGAGTCCCCGCTGTACGGAGTGGCCCCGGGGAGCCCGGCCCCGCCGCCGCCTCGCGGGACTCGACGTTTGGGGGAGGTAATAAAGCCCACCCCACCCACAGGCCCGGCTGCGATGTTTGTCGCTGCTTGCCCATCACTAGGGGTTGAGAGGAGTATGACAGGTCTTTGTTGTCTGAATAAAAATCAGTGGCGGCTCAAGGGAGAGAACTCCTCCTACTAAATTATCAAAAATGGGCTGGCTTTAGTCTCTTAACAAATTGGACAGAGCTCCGGAAGGCAGCAGTCCCAAATCCAACCTACAGGCACTGGGAACTTTAAAGCAACCAGGGACTGCTTGAAAATAGCACTTCTTTTTGCTTTCTTTGTATTCAAAACTATATCCTCTCCCGACCGGTTCTGCCGCCCCAGGTCCGAGTCTCTCCGGTCAGGAGCCCCGGCTCTCCAGAACAGTAACAGATCCTTTAGCTCGTTTTTCTTCTTTGATTTTTCAAACTAATTATTATTACGTTTTCTTCCCCTTGTTTGTTTTCCGCACACCTTCAGGAAGCCCTCGGTGCTTGAGCAAAGAGAAGCTCCTATTGCAACCTCCTTCCCTGTGCCGTGCGCCTCGGTGTAAACATTTTGGATGATCTAAAGACTCTGGGGTCTGTATATGGAAATAGTGGGGTGCAGAGCAGAAGAAAATACTTGTCCTTTCCGTCCCCCAGCCATGCTTTTCCACGGGATCTCCGGAGGCCACATCCAAGGAATCATGGAGGAGATGGAGAGGCGATCCAAGACCGAGTCCCGCCTGGCTAAAGGGGGACAGATGAACGGCCGAGAAACGGTAAGAAAGCAGCCGGCCCTCCCGGAGGGGGGATCCCTGCGAGCGTGGGCCCGCACGGGGCAGTTCGGCCTCGGGGAAGGGAGCTTGCCTGCCCCCGTCCTGCCCTGCCCCTGTCCCGCTTGTGCAGCCCCGACACTGTTGCTGCAGCGCAGGGCGCTGCGTGTGCCGGGCTCCGTTAGTCGTTTGTTTCACAACTGCTGCCGCGTGTGCTTTCTGGAGTAAGGGGCAATGCGTGAAATCGCAGCAGGGACGTTTGTAAAGCCGCTGCAGCAGCAGCCCTGTCCGGCCGCCGTGCCCGTGGGAGAGGGGCTTGCAGGCGGGCTGCGAGGCTGCTCGCACTCCGTGCCCCCCGGCACCTTCGGACGGACCCGCAACCCGCGGCCGCTCGTTGCTCGTAACCATTTTTGGTCTCGAGTGCGGGACCGGTACGGAGGTGCTGCTCTTTCCGAACGCAGCGCCGGCCGGTTATTCCGTTTAGTAGCATCTCCCCTTTCTAGTGCCGGGTCCGAGGTTTTCATTAATGTCACGGCAGATGGAGAACGGGATCCCTTTCTTCCCAACTTTGTGGGGCTTCCGCCCTCCGCGCACGAGGAACAGCGCACAGAGTAGCGGCCTGCAGCCCGCCTTGCCGCTTCAGCCGCGGGGTCTTCTCTCTCTTAAATAGCTCCCGCTTTGTTCAGCGAGAATTTGCAATGTAAATTCCACTCACTTTTTCAATTGCTGTAAAAGGGGGCGAGGAAAACGACTTCAGATTTTAAAAATGAACGCGGAGCCGCAACTTTAAAACGGTTGCGACTTTCGAACAAGAAGTTCGGGGCGTTTTTTTCCCGTCCGTTTCTCAGCAGGCGCCTCTCGGAGCCTCCCGGCCGAGCTTTTGTTGCCGCGGTTCCTCTACCCGCCTTTGTCCCGAGCGGCGCTCCCGGAGCTGCCCGGGAACCCGCACCGCTTCGGGCCGAGAGACGCGCGGTGGGGCTGAGCCCGGGCCGCGTCCCTGCCCGGCGGGGCGCTGAGCGTCCTCCACCACTGCCCCTCGCATCGCCACCTGTCACCTTTCTTTGATTTCTGCTTTAAAGTGTTTGGTTTTGCCTAGCACGGGGTTAGGCTGTTCTAAGCATGGAGAAAATTTACCAGAAAATTGATTCAAGCATGCACCCTCTGCCATAAACTTCTAGTGTGGCA
Organism: Lagopus leucura; assembly: GCF_019238085.1. Classification (NCBI taxonomy): domain Eukaryota; kingdom Metazoa; phylum Chordata; class Aves; order Galliformes; family Phasianidae; genus Lagopus; species Lagopus leucura. Next base: position 8,139,667 of record NW_024962266.1, read on the forward strand.
AAACGGTGTTTCTCTACTTGAAAACGCCATTCTTCGGGAGCATTCTAATATCAGAATGTGAAAGCGATGGGGAAACTACTGACTTAAACTTCAGAAACCCTAAGAATCTGCTTTTCTCCCCTCGCTGCGGCCTAATCAGCAGCTTTCACATACTGCAAAGACACGAGCTGGTTAGGAGCGGTGTGACGAGACAAACGCGAAAGCTGAACCCTGATGAGCTGAACTTGGTGGCCCGGGCCCGAGAGGGTCCCTTTGTGCAGCCCCAAGGCCGCCCCGCTCCGTGTCTGATCCCCGCGCTGTTGTTTTGCAGAACATGCCCCCCATGAGCCCCGAGAAGCCTGCTTTGTGCGCCGGGTGTGGAGGGAAGATCTCAGACAGATATTACCTGCTGGCTGTTGACAAACAATGGCACCTCAGGTGTCTTAAGTGCTGTGAATGTAAACTGGCTTTGGAGTCAGAACTCACCTGCTTTGCCAAGGACGGCAGTATTTACTGCAAGGAGGATTACTACAGGTACAGCAATCAGTTCTCACGGGTTCAAAATCACGTCCCCTCCCCAGGCATTACGAACCGAACCGCTCTTTTCTTCCCCACGGGAAGCTCGCGAAGTAGCTTTTTTGCGGCCAGCTACCCCCCCACGCGTCCCCTCACAAAAGTCTCGCACGTTTACCCACCGGGCGGGCGGCCGGGGGAGCCGAGCACGTGGCGGCACGGGAAGGGACTAAAGAGCCGAGCCTCGGGCTCCCGCCGCTCCGGGTAAGCGCAGGAACGCAGCCTGCGGCCCAGCGGAAACTTTCCCTCCGACCGCCGCGCTCCGCATCCCCGGCGCGGAGCGGCCGAAGGGCGGCGGACAGCGGCGAGGCCCGCACCGTGCGGAGCCGTGCCCCTCGCCCAACCCCGAGGAGACGGCGGCTGGGGCTGAGCGGGGGCCGTTCGCTCGAACGTTTGGGCTCCCCCAGGGAGCCTCCACTCCTCCGCGGCCTTTCTGGTCTCTAAACGACCGAAAGGATGGGGCCGCTTCGTTTTCTCCCCTCCCGCGTTTCTCTCCGCGCTCTGGCGGCGGGGAGCTTTTGCTCGCCGCAAGATCTAAGCGAACAGGTCATCCGGGCGGAAAACTCGAGGCGTTTGCCCGACGGCAGCGGTGCCGGGTGTCTGCGGGGACTGCGGGAGCCGTCCCGGGGCGGGGAGGGACGTGCGCGGCCCCGGGCTCCTTGCCGACCTCCCGCGGCAGGAGCGAGGCGGACAGCGCCGTGGCGAGGTCTTCCTTGACCTTTCTAGTTGATGCCCACCGTTCGTTTCCCTCAGAAGGTTCTCCGTGCAGAGATGTGCCCGCTGCCACCTTGGGATCTCAGCCTCTGAAATGGTCATGAGAGCCAGGGAGTCGGTTTATCACTTGAGCTGCTTCACCTGCACCACCTGTAACAAGACTCTGACCACGGGCGATCACTTTGGCATGAAGGACAACCTGGTTTACTGCAGGGCCCACTTCGAGTCCCTTTTGCAAGGAGAATACCCCCCTCAGCTGAGCTACACCGAGTTGGCAGCCAAGAGTGGAGGGCTGGCCCTGCCCTACTTCAACGGCACGGGCACCGTGCAGAAGGGGAGGCCCAGGAAACGAAAGAGCCCTGCCCTGGGAGTGGACATCGTCAACTACAACTCAGGTGGGCAGCTCACCCGGCTTCCCCACCCTACCCCCCAACCCGTCCTCGGCTCGGAACGCTCTCGGGCTTCCCCTGTGCCGGGTGGTGTGTGGGGAGCTCAGCCGGGCCCCGGCTCGCGTAACTATTAGCAAATCAAACCAACGGCTCTCTGAGGGTTGGAGTTTTGTAGGAAAGCTAACAGCAGCCCTCCTCAAAGGCTGTCTGTGCCCATTAATGTCAAACACTCAAACTTAGCCGCTTACCAGGGTAAAGACAAAAACAGCAGAAAAAGCAGAGAAACACCACACCTTTCTCTATAGAAACCTGGGAGATACCGTTGCCATTATTTGTGTTTCATTAACGAAAACACTTCATCATTTAGATTTCAAAGTATAAGAGTCCAAAAGGATCAGAGAAAAAAAAAAAAAAAAAATGTAGAGCAAAAGAAGGCTAGAACGTGGCCAGCACGATGTGCAGGCAGTCAGAGCAGGTCTCCGATTCATAGCACTGAACTCTCCAGGCGAAACAATCCCGGTTTACTGGCACATAAACAATCAAACTGCACAAGAGGCCAACGAATAAATGTTGTTCCCCATAACGAAGCCTTAACAAATGTAATTAACAGGAACGGTTTCTGCTCTCTTAACGGTAGAAAAGAAACGAGTGTTGGACTCCATTAAATTTCCTCTCTTTCCGCCACTTCAGTACCCACGCCGTGCCCGAGCACCCCGTGCTAGGGGCTGGAGGGAAGGGAGATTTACGCGCTATCAGGCGCTTTAAGAGGAGTTTCGTTAGACGGAAGCCGAAAGTAGAGAGGACAAACCCGAACAGAAAGCCCCCGCCTCCCCAAAATCTTGGGGAGGAAGAGCAGCCTCCGGAAGGGACAGCGGGCAGGGAGCAGGCAGCGGCTGCCCCAGGCGATGCGGCCAGGGAAGCTCCGCGCCGGTTTCAGCCCCCTCCCTCCGCCCCAGTTCGGGCCGCTGCTCGGAGATCCGTGAGCAGCCCACGGCTCCCCCCGCACAGACTGCAGCCCTCCCCGGCACGTCCTCTGGGGCTGCTGTGAGACGGGCCGCGGCTGGGAACGGGGTGGCTGTGCGAGGCTATTTCATCTCCTCTGATGCGTAGACCTTGGAGCTGGGGTAATCACTGCGCTAATTGTTCCTTGTTAATTGAAGATGACATTGGAATCCCTGGCTGCGGAGCGGTTTCCAATCAGTCCTGAAAGCTGCTAAAGAAAAGCGAACCTGTGGCACAGCCCCGGTTCATTCAGTGCCGGCCCCTGGTGTGGGGGGGGGGTGAGTCCCCATCTGCCCGCTCTCTCGAATTCTCACTTGGCCACCCGAATTCCCCAGGTCCCCAAACAGAATTATTTCTACGGATAAGTTATCATTAGAATTAGGATCAGAAATGTTGTGGGTATGATAAGACACCCCTGACGTACTCAACAGAGACGTTACTTGTGAACGCGGTCACAGTTTTTGGGTGCGAGTCCTGAAAGTCTCCTTCGTTACAACCACAAGGGTTGGAAGATTCACTGACTGCAAAATGAGATTAAAACCCACTGCCCACTATAAAAATATAGCCCATTTCATTGAGGTCTCACCTAATTTTGAACAAACAAACAAAGAAGACCGCTCTAATTTGATGTCTTACGGTTCATGTAGATGGCTGAGGAATTTGATCTGGTTGGGCTGTATTTTTTGCTTTAAGCATTATCTAGCAGTGTCCAGTGCTTACACATGGTCATCAGAAAATACAGCCTGCAGCCAAAGCATGCATCTGGTGCAAACGAGTCCAGCCCATTGACCTGCCGTGCTGCAGATCCAAGGGGAGGAAAACAAGCCTCTGACAGTTATGAAATGAGTTGCAGTGGATGGAACTATTTCTTGAAAGAGAAGATAAAGTTTCTCAATAATTGGCAGCCACTTCCTACACGCGTTTCCCATCCTTTGCCCTGCACTCTGGCATCCTCCCTTCCACATCCCATCTCCCAGGGATAGCAGCCTGCTGCATGCCCGCACAGCCCCCAGCACATGTCTGTCCTGGACCGTGTGCTCCACGCCAGCAGACTCTGCTCATGCCGAGTGTGCTCCTACAGCTCCCTGCTTCTTGGGAACAGGGCACTTCCCTCCCCAGGTAAAGCGAGGCCTGACGAAGCTGGCTGCATTGGGATGGCAGGCCGTTACAGAAACAAATCAGACTTCTAAAGCCAACCGGTGCAGCTGACCCTGATTAGGCCAACAGCCCCACAGAGCTGTGCGCAAAAATCCGCATAGTCAAAAACAGCCCCCATGATCAGGCTCAGATCTGCGCATGAGTTTTGTTGTGGAGGAGCCAAGCATGGGGCCAGGGTGGGAAATGGGCTTCTGCTGCCGCACCTATAACAGCTTTTCTATTTTGCATGTTGTTTAGCAGTTTGATTTCTGCTTCTCAGCTGTAAAGTGGAAACAACAATAAATAACTCAAAATGTTGTGAGCTAAAGCCATTCGCGCTTGTGAACTGTCTGCAATTAATGTGAAAAAATGGAAGAAACTATTCAAAACTACTTAAAACATTCAAAGCTTTCTCTATATTACCTCTTATATCATAGAATTGATATATATTTTGAGGCAACTGTGTTGACTTACAGCTCACAGGATATAGAAATGAGAGGGTGAAGAAGATTTACCTAGGAAAATATTTTACACAGCTGTTGCTCCAAGAGCTGCTTACTTTACTTCATAATAAATACGTGTGTGTGAAAAACTAAGAAGAGTTCACTTGAAAAATTCTTGGCAGTAGAAAGCAAAGAGTTCTAGCTCTTTCCAAAGCAAAATTAAATTAGCAACTCCCTGATCCCATTGCAATGAAATAAGCAACAATATCTTGCCCAATTTTCTGCTTTCTCCTGGTTCTCCAGGCAACGGTATGAAGTTCTGCAGGATGATGTGGCAAAGCCACACAGTGCTGTTTCACCTGTGTAAAAGGGAGATGGATCTGATCACTGCATGAACAGGGGTTGTCTGAGAATGCTCCCAGCTCCGTTCTTACTTTCTCTTGAAAATGAAAGTCCAAACAAAGTAGATCACAGATGAAAAGAGAAAAAAAAAAAAAAAAAAAAAAAAAGCAGCAAGCAGGACAGAGGAGTGTGAGGAAGTTTGCTTTGCTGCCATACCCCTGAATGATCCAGGAAAAGGAAACACACAAACAGCTTACAAATTTCGGATGGAAAACCTGAGGTCTGAATCTGGTGATCTGCTTTATGGCAGCTGATGAGTTACTGCCCACACAATTTGACTGAAGGCAGTGTGACTACATGTGAAAACAAGGAGTAAATGTAAATCCCAATCTATCCTGAAATTGTTTTTAAGGTAAATTTCGACTCCTGGTGCTTTCTGAATTGTCAGTTTGCTTTGTTTGAAAGTGCAGATAGACTTCTCACGAAGACTAGAAGCAAATCTAACTATAATTAAATATTCACCTGATTTTCTGTCAAAGCGTTGTCTTAACAGTGTCTGTTCATGTTGATTTGTCATATAATTCAAAAGAGAAAACACCTTCAAGAAGCTTTCTATTTTCTCTTGGTTTCAAGTTGTTTTGCCTGTTTTTAGCTCTGTCAACATCAGCCTCTCTCTATTGTCTTCTCCGTCTTTCTCTCCTCTCTTTTTTGAGAAATTGGGATCAGCTTGCCCTAGTAAATAATCCACTATCTGAGAGCCAAGAGCTGTTCAAAAATTCAAATGATCAAGTAATGAATCTTGGTCTAGTTTACACACATTCTAACTTCTTTTCAATTCAGTTCAGTCATTAGTACTCCTTGCTATGATTATGTGTTCAATCTTCTCCTGTTTAAGTGAGCTATCATTACAAAGTGCTATCCTGAAAGTAATCCAATTGTTTTTAAGCCAAAGAGAAAAAAAACAGGTGTTTTTTTTTTTCTTCTTCTTCTTCTTCTTCTTCTGTTTTTTTTCCAGTATTGTCGTGTCTTTCCCCAGTGCTAAGTGGTGATGCTACAAGTCCATGAACAGCTGCCACTCTAGGGTACAAAATCACATCCAGAGAAGTGTAATCTGGAACAAAATAATCTTTCACAGATGCTTTAGAAATCTGGAATCAGAGAAATTGGGGAAAGTCTTTTAAATTTTGGAGCCACTATTTACTTGGTTGCTTGGAGGAATCTCGTTAATCAGTACCAGCTAAGAGCTGCTGCTGGGTGGGACTGAGATGGAGGGCCTGAATCAAGCCTTGACCAACTACCTTCTAGAGATGCTTTACAGAGGAAAAGTTTCCAAGAAGTTCACTTAAAATCTCAGGCAGAGTCCAAAACCATTTATTTTATCAGCAAAGAAGTCCAGATTTTCTGCTTTCCTGATCAACTGTCATAACAAACTTTCCTGCTGTACATCTTTTTTAAAGGTACTTGTGATTCGGAGGAAGGCTTAGGAACATTCAGAATGCTGGCTTGACCTTTATTCTTCTCTCAAGCTAAGAGTGTTTCAATGAGTGAGATTTCAAAATCTGAATGAGATTTCAAATGACTCTTTGGATGCCCAAAGCAAAACCATCACCACAGGGAAAAGACTTGTTTGAAAATAAATGCCAAAGAAGAGATAACTTTCCATGCCTGCCCTTAGTAGGTAAAGGCCTAGGGGACATAGCATGTTTTAAGTATAAGAAAAGGTCATCTTCTAGTTCTTTTTTGTCTCATCTAATTATCACATCTATACTTAGTCTTGCACCATGTTAGCACTTCTTTTCTTTCTTGCTCTCTAGCTTGCTTCCTAACCTCCAAATAGTACCTTAGCCATGATTGTTGCCTCGATTCCTTTATCATCCACGCGGCACAGCCACTAACTCGCTGCTTGATTTATCGAACAGGTTGTAATGAGAACGAGGCAGATCACATGGACAGAGACCAGCAGCCTTATCCCCCATCCCAGAAGACAAAGCGCATGCGCACCTCCTTCAAACACCACCAGCTTCGTACCATGAAGTCCTATTTTGCTATCAACCACAACCCAGATGCCAAGGACCTCAAGCAGCTTGCCCAGAAAACAGGCCTGACCAAGAGAGTTTTGCAGGTAAGAAGCCACCATCGCAGGCTTGACAGAATTTTCCCCTACTGCTGCCAGTCGATAGCATTTCCCATATGTGTAACAAGAGCAATATATAAATACTTTTGCTAGTGTGTCCCTAGTGGGTGTGCAGAGGGGTGTGGTATTACATGACGGGAGTGCCAAATGTATACCTGAAGGCAGCCAAATACTGAAATGTGATTTATAAGTAGTTGCATCCTCAAGATGAGGAAATTGTCTCCAGAGTCTATGACCTGGGGGACATCCTGGGATCTGTAGTCTCTATGTGCTGACCTTATTAAGGACAGAGGTAGCAAATCTACTCATTTTACACATACTGGGTGAAGCCCTTGGGCTCTTGAGAGGCAGTTAACGTGGCCCCTCAGTGAGCAGATCCTCAATATACAGGAGGCAAGCTTTGACCAGTACGATCTTCCAGGATCAGCCTGTTCCCTTTTACTACCAAGGGCCTCCATAGCAAAGTTACTTCCCTGTGAAAGAGCTCAGCAAATGACATTAACAAAATCTGCATAATGGTGTGTGCTAGCTCAGAGAAGTTAAAGTGAGGTATGTGTTGTAAGCTGTGTGCAGAGAAGGGCACTAATCTAGGGACAAAGAGAATCTATTAGCAGTGATTGCTTGTCTGTATTCCAAATCACCTAAAACACTTTCAGTGAACCCTGCCAAAGAGAAGGACTAGGTAACCGATATCAACAAGCTGCATGACAGGGACAGTGTAATTTCCCCTCCTTCCTTGTCAGTCTTTTAAAATGATTAAGATAAACTTTAAGCCTTAGCCAAAATCTGCTCGTTCACCCTTTGCCTTCATCTTTGAGTCTCGACCCTAAAACTCCCCAGGCGAAATGAACACCAGTGGCCATGCAAAACGTTGCCTCTGTCAGGCGAGTGAGCGAGCAGATTTCCCAGGACTTGGCACTGGGCCCCGGGCCTTGTGCAGGGCCTGCCTGTGAGCCAGTACCACCAGTAGCAAGCCAGGCTGTAGAGTGATGTGGGCAACTTGCCACGCAAATCAAACATCAAAAAGATGGCGTAAAAGCAAGAACAAAGACATACAAACAATCAAACAAACAAACAAGCATCGGTAAAGAAATCCATTGGGATTGGTTTGCAGGTTTGGTTTCAAAACGCAAGAGCCAAATTCAGAAGGAACCTTTTGCGGCAGGAGAATGGGGGTGTCGATAAAGCGGACGGCACCTCACTTCCGGCACCGCCCTCCGCAGACAGCGGCGCTCTCACTCCACCCGGCACTGCGACCACTTTAACAGACCTGACCAATCCCACTATCACTGTAGTGACATCAGTGACCTCTAACTTGGACAGCCACGAACCCGGGAGCCCCTCACAAACTACCTTAACGAACCTTTTCTAACATTGCCGTTTTTTTTTTTTTTTTTTTTTTTTTTACTCTTACTCTTCTTCTTTATTATTATAATAATTATTATTATTATTATTTTGATTATTTTCAAGCCTTTTTTTTTTTTTTTTAAACAAAATAACAAACCCACAAAATATTTGGGAAAATAAACAGCTTGATGTGTAGCATCTGCAGCCACTTGGCAAATGAGTTTGAAGTAATATGTTGCTATAATAAACGAACATTTATTGTTGATAAATTGTACTCAAATTTTTTTAATTCATCAGACAAACGAAGAGAAGTTCTGAGTCATTCTAATAAGTGCCTCTTAAAATTGTATGTTACTTATTTCCACAATCTTGAAAAAAACATGAATACCACTACGACTACAAAGCCCAAAAGTTTCTTTTCTCTCCCTGATAATCAGCTAAAAGTCAGTATAATCATAGACAAAAGAATGCTGCTTTCACGATTGTATGTTCACTTCCAGAACCCGAGATTTCCTTTTATTTTTATAACACATCTAAAAGTTTTGTACGATTTATTTTTTAAATGTAGACAAATAAATACAACATGGATTAAATCGATGATGTAGCCAGACTGCAAGTCCCAGTGCTTCTTTGTAACGCGTTAGGGCCATGGCCGACCCCCCGGGCACACTGGGAGCCCCACGGGGCCCAGAGCTGCCCTTCAGCCCTGCACCCGGCCCACACCGAGGGCTGCACCTGGTGGGGGCCTGGAGTGGGGCCCATCCAGCACAGCCGAGGATGTGGGTCTCCGAGCTCACCTCTGCGAGTTACGGAGGGCAAGGGTGGGAAATGCCCTTGCGGAATGAGCTCGCTGCTGTAAGGGTATTGTTAGAGCAGAGCAGCAGCTCGAGGTGGGAGTCCCTCTGATCTGACATATTGCACAGGGAGGGCTTTTCCTTCTGCTCTGCAGTCAAATGGCACAGGTTAAGAATTAATTAAAAAAAAAAAGGGGACAGTTTGCTGCTCGGCCTCCGTGCCGTACTACTAAAGCAAACAGGGGTGGTCCAGCTACTTTAGCGAGCACCGAAATGATTGCCAACAATGCACAAGCATGTGTACTGTTAAAGGAGCTTTTGATAAATCACAGTTTTTCAGGGAAATGGAAATAAGCAAAATATAATTTATTAAGAAGTTTAAGGAACATGATTTTAGTACGATTTATTCATTACTATTTTGAATTTACTGTAGCTGTTTTCTGGGATTGTATCAGACTCTTTGTTTAACACACAAACTTAAAATCTTTAGTTCCTTGCTATCTTTAACATACGCTTTACCTTTTTTTAACTTTGTATAAAAGGAAAAAAATGTTAGCAAAAATTCTTACGAAATTGGGAATTGGCAGCGGATAATTTTGAAGCAGATAAACTCAGAAGCCTTGTGGATGCTGATCTCAATACATTTCTTAGTTTACAATAGCAAACTTTCTTTTTTTTTTTATTTTATTTAAGCTAAAAGTCTGAATGGTCTGGGCAGTGGTGAATGTTCATTTGTATCCTTTTATTGTAGTTGAACACCAATTAGATTGTGGAGAGTCTCAGAAACAAAACCGAACAAAAACCAGTCAAGATCTATGTCTTGCTTTTAGTGGATTGTTGAGAATAACTTTGCACATATACCCCACTTTTTAGACACCATCAAATCTCTTTTTTGGTGGTCAAAGTGGCTATTTAATATATTTTAAAGGTGTCCTTTTTGGCTGTATAAATGTGTGGTTACATATTGACAGTTCACTGCCCACATTAAAGTGCATTATTGTAATTTTTGCTCAGGGTTTTTAGAAAATTAGCACAGAAAAGTAGCTTATTTTTAAAAAAAAAAGATGATGGAAGAGATGTTAACACTGTAATAGAAGAAAGGTGTGTTTGCCATTATATATTTAGCAAGTATGGTTATCATCTTCTACGGATATTAAATCTTGACTTTTCCTATTTCTATTATCTTATGGGCATTTACCACTAACCAGACCAAACAACCTTGGTAAGGCTGAGATCTTTATTAATACACTTTTACAGGTAAAAATATTGATACTTATAAATTTTGTTCTTTGACAGAACAATATATGGTACTAGAGATCTACTTTATTAAGTAGACTAATTAAAACTCAGTTCTACTATGTGCCTTATGATATACCTTGGGAGTAAGTTTGTGAAAAATCAGGATATATGTGTTGTTTGTTAAATTAACTGTTTTAAGCCCTTTTGACACCTCACTAGTTTTGTACTGTTTTACCTCTTATTTCTGAAACTCTTTTTATGGTGTATCCTGTTAGAGGGGACAAACATGTCATAGAAAGCAGTTGTGCACTCTTTCAGATATAGTTGATAAATCCAATAATCTTATATATTGAGCTTCGTGTTTATAGTACAGTAAGTGGTCTAGCAAAATTGTCCATGTTTCTTTGTTTATTGATAAATGCATTGTATAGAAACTATTTCCCCTAAATATTTATGGACCAAACAATTGTGATATATCCTATTAAATTTGTGTGAATAAACCATTTTGAATCTAAGGAGTTATTATTTCCCATCAGTTTTTATTATTATTATTTTTTAATTTAAAGCCTACATGTTCCGGAGTGTCTCTTTGCTTTTACGGTACCTGCGAACAATTGGTATTAAACATGCAAACACGGCCTTTTAAGTACTCTAAAACAGGGTCCCTTCTTAGGTTTTTGATTTCTTCCTATTCAATGTATGTGCTACTGCTGGTGCGATTTAGATGTTAGCCTCTTAACCCCCTTTTTTGAACATGCCAAGTAATGCCCCACTGATTTGATATGGAAACCCCAGCATAGGCTTCTAAAAAAGTCAGAAAGCTAGCAACTAAAGTAATTGCATGACGAATATAACCTAAATAATATGATGAAATGAAGCAAGATTTAATGCTAGGTGTATTGAACACAAGCTAGAATTGCAGACCCCGAAAAGCCAGGTTGCTCTGTAGTTTAATAAATTGTCACTATGATTTCTTTCAGGGAGAACAAATCATGGGGCATTACAGCCAAACATCCCGACGTTTGAAAATTCCCTAAAGTATTAAAAGAAGGGGAAAAGTTTGATCGGAAATCCACTGCAGTGAAGACAAAGACAATATTAGGTTATGATAATCATACATTTAAAAATCTATTGAGCCAAAAAATAAAAATTAAAGACTTGATGTCATTTCCTGAATGTTAACAAAACATATGTTATTTTATGGTGTCTAATTAACAGAACTGGAGGCTTCAACAAATTGTGTGGTATTAAAAACAAATTTAGAGAAACTATGTATAAAACCAGAGCAACCTGGCAGCAATCTACCCAGCCCATATTCGAAGAAAACTTTTCTTTAAAAATATCACATTTGTCAAGCACAAGTACTTGTAAAATAAAATCTGAGTGCATTCATTCCACTTGCTTGCTAGTGTGTACCAGTCATACCTGTTGAATGGATTTTTGTAAATTCAAAGAGAGCTTTTCACTCATTCCAAATCATAGGAATCAAAACCCAGTAACTTTAGTACTATTGTTTCTGAATCCTTTTTTTTTTTTAATGAGACAAATCTGCATGCACTTTTCCATCTGTCACATATAGTGTACATTTCTGTATGATGAATTTCTCTTTGATGTTTCTTGTATAATAGCTTTCATTAATAAACATTTTATTTGATGCAAACATAGTTAACTTTATGTAAACACTTAGCTAATTGTTCCAGCTAATTTAAACTTTTCTTTTGAAAAAAAAAAGCAGTAGAGCGCAGTTCCAACACGTTATATATATAAAATCAAAAAGAATGCGGTAGCAATACTGTTACACAGCGAAAAGTATTTCTTTTGGTGTTTACCTTTTATTTTTTTAACCTGCTGTATAAAACTGACACTTTTTTTTTTTTTTTAAATCCCATCGGCATCAGCAGTAAAACAACCCCGAATTCTTCTTCCATATCCGAAAACATAAGCAGTATGTAAAACTCTCAATGACTTTTAGAATACATGGATATAATTTGTGGATCCCTGAGCTGTTTACAAGGTCACTATGCAATGAGCAAGTACATTACAAATAGTTGCTCCTGAGATTCCCAGTCTAAAAGGCAGATGATTTTTACGAGGCGACAAGCGAGTGTGACAATAACCAATTATTAGTAATGAGGTTTTGTAAGCGTTAAGCAACTATTTGCAGAAAGATTTTTTAAAAATATATTCCTATTTAGCTGTATAGCCAAAGCGTATGTTAAACAAATTAACATATAAAAACTTGCCAGAAAATCTTTCATTAAGATGACATTTTTATTATATACTAATGAACCCTATGTAAACAATGTAACTTTTATGAATGATGGACATTAAATATTTCACTTACGTGTATCCTCAGCATTTTGCATGTTTTCTTAAGCTCTTCCAGTTTCTGAATTCTAAAGAGAAAACCATACAATTATTAACAACATAAGACAAAGTTGCATACAGATTACTGCAGCGATCTCTGGAAACTGGTAACCAAGAGTGTTCTAACGGCAATAAAAAGGTATCATTTATTGGTGGCAATTATGGGAAGTATTGTTTAAACAACGGTTTTATAGTCTGTTGTAAAGCTCTGTTTAAAAAGGTTAGCATGGAGGACTTAATTCAAATCAGCTTGATCAGAAATTTAAGTATACTGTGAGATTCTTAAACCGAGCCTTATGTGCATTTATTGCTGCAGAAAAGGAGGCCATGCAGAAAAGTGATCATTCCTATCTCAGCCATAATGTGGTTTCCCTGTGTTGTCCACAAGAAAATATTACGAACATTAATTATTAAACCCAGTAAAGATCTAGGGTGGTGTTTAGGGCACTGAGAAAACTTACTCTTGCTAATTTTTCTTTTGTAAATCACTGCATTCTTTAGTCAGTTGGAATCCTTCTGTACCATTTTAATGCTTACAAACATATTTCCAGTCTGAATTATTGTCCATGTGCTGCTTTTCTCATTTGATTTAAATTAGAAAAATAAATGAATTAAACGCTCCCAACGAAAAACAAGCTCCACTGAAGTAAACGGCAAAATTAAATTAACTGATTAAAGTGCAACCAGGAGAATTTTGTGTCTCCTTGATGATTAACGATATCAAGGTTTCATTTCTTAACAGTGCTATTGTTTGTCTGGGGATAGTCCTGCATTTAGTGCTCTGATTCGTATGAGTAGCTGCATTTGCCATTCCAAGGTTTTTTGCAAGATAACGATATCTGTCCCTTGCATTTAGAGAGTAAACATGTTGAAGGGGCAGCATTATACTGGAAAGAAAAGTAAGGAATAATTTCAGACAAGATTTAAGAGCATACAAGACAAACCTGAGTTTTCACTTGTCAGAAGTGAAATGTGCTAGGGTTCTTCCTAGTGGATGCATGCCCACAGCTAGATGCAGCAGTTCATTTCACTTCTGGTCTCAAAAAAGAAGTCAAATTGTGCACTCCTAGAACATCTGACTCAGAACTATTCACTAGAGGAATGGTTTGCAGGGCTGGGTCAAATGGCAGAAGGCTGACACCAGAGCTCACTGGAATCGGTGAATTTTCTCTCCCTGATCCTGTGGGCTTTGAGCCAGGAGCTGAATGAACATAGAGACTAAATTATTCTCTTGCCTCTTAAGAAAGCATAACCTTCAGAATGAGATAGAATATATAGGACAGCAATGCCGCTCTGTTCTTTAGATTTCATTCTTGAGAGCTGCTAATGCAAGCACCTGGCACATGCATTCAATTGACTTCAAAATATTTCTTCCTCCTTCACCCAAATACAGGACACAAATTATACTGCTGGAAATTCCAGAAGCTATTATAGTGTTGGAGACTTTATTCAGTTATTCTGCAGTGCTGAACAATTCTCCTGCACTTCTCAATTGACACAGACTTATCTTGACACATACCTATATACATATCCTTGTCTTGCCTTCAGATAACTAGTACTTTCATATCTATTTAAGTCACTCAAACCTATAGGAAGTAACTCTCCACGCTCACACGTTCTAGCTAAAGCAGTTGTCATAATTTTTATTTTGTTGTTCCTCCAAACTAAAATATTTTATCCGAAGCAATTTTAGGTTATGAAATTGCACTTTTTTTGTATGCTTTTTTTTTTTTTTTTTTTTTTTTTTCCATAGCTTTGGTTCAAAAAACTGTAGTGCTTGAAACATCTACATGCATGGATTATTTTGCTATACAGCTTTTCCTGTATTACCCAAAAAAGCAAAGTCACTGGAATCATTGAATTTGTGGCCTGCATGTTTCTCTATAAATGTTTTACTCTTCAAATAGTTTTAATCATAAAAAATGATATTAAATGCATTCTATTTTTTCTAGTGTGATAAATATTAGAAATGATACCTTCTTGGCTGCACTCAGCTTTGGAACAAGTGTGTTTCTCCTTTTGGAAATGGAATTGTGAGCAAACGTCCTTTGAAATTTCTGATACTTGCTGCTGCTAGGAACAGAGGGGCTAGACTGAAGTCCTAATCTAGCTTAACAAAAATCAGTGCTATTTTCTGTTCTGCCTTCTCTTCTAACTGGACTTTAACTGACGCTAAGAAAAATGCCAGTACTTATTTTAGTGCTAGAAAATAAAAGTGAGATGTTTTCTTTTGTACTTCAGTTATGCACTTCAATACAGATTTCTGAGTCTGAACAGATGCACGGTGTCTTGAGTATATGAGACTGCTGCATACAGCAGATAAATAACACAGGAATGAACAGCCTAAGAAATGGTTATTGGACTAGAAATGTAAGCAGTCACAGTGGGAAATGTGGTGATTTATCATCTTATGAATCCTTACTTCACCCTTTTCCTTCAGGAATTTGTACTCAGCTGAGTATAAATGACCAACTCACTTTCTGTGGCCATATATAACTCAATGCTATGACTGAGATGCAGTAGAGAACAATCCATAACAAGAAATTCTCAGGAATAATTACCTCAGCAAAATAACAAAATATTATTTATGCAATATCCTAATGACAGTAAATAAAACACAACAGCAGGAAAACTGACAACGTCGGTATCATATCTTAATATGATGATTTGACCAAACAAATGCATATCCCATCACTCCAACGAAGTATGCAGTCTTAGCAGAAGGGGCAAGATAAGCTTAGAAACTAGCCAAAAAGTATTCACTCACAGGTGAATACTTTTCATCTTCAAAGGTACTCTCATAATTACTGGTCATGCAGCTGTTGCAATTGAATAGACTGTATCTCACATCTTCTTTTCTGGTTACCCAGTGCAGTATTATTTGACTTGATGAAAAAAAGTGGGCTTTGGAGAAGGCACTGAAATGGACACTCTGAAGTGCATGAATGCCACTGTGTGCCTGCAAGCATATTTGACAGGAAATACTGCACAATTCAGACTCTTAATATCAGTCTTAAAGAATTTACTGCTTTCTTTTTGCTTCTTATTTATTTTTATTTGAAAATTCCTTTCTTTTTGAGTGTGAGGCTACCTGAGCCTTCACTATATTAACTGAAATAATCTTTAACCATATTTAGTAATTTTTTTCTTAATAATCAAACCCTTGGACAAGTTTTTTTTTTTTTTTTTTTTTTTTTTTTTTTTTTTTTTTTTTTTTGAATGGTGCAGAATGTGAATCACATTGGAACAAATTAAGAAGTTACTGCTACTTTTTATTGTGAACTATTAGAAAGAGGTTCTCATCTGCCCAGGAATGCTTTCTGAGCACAGCAATGATGTAATTGTTCCAAGTGAGTTAATTTCTTCTGCTATTTGATGTGCCACAGAGAACTAGTGTGACACTAAATAGGTAATAATCAGAAATCAGTGCTTCAAAGCACTAGCCTAAAACTACTGCAATGGTTGTGGATGGACCCAAATTGACAAGCTCTCAAAATCACAACTTACCACTGAAACGGAGGTGATAAAATACAATATGGCTTGGAGTGCTTATATCATTTACAAATGACACCCAAGTACTGAGATCCTGCTGTCTCATAGCATAAGTACAAATGTAAAAATCTTAAAAATTGGGTTCTGCAACTTATTTCAAACTGTATTAAATTCAGTGTGATTTCAAGAACTGACTTATAAAATCTGGTGAAATCAAGGGCATTATGATTAATTTCCTTGGATTTCATCATAGAGTCTTTCAATGTGCTTTTTAGCCTCTAGCAAAACTGGAAAACGAAAGAGAAAAAAACAGCTGTGCAGAACTCAGATTCAGTTCAGAACAGTTCTGAAAATGGCCAAAGGTTTTGTTTGTACGTAACGTTTTATTTTTTTGTGATTATTTGAACAACAAAAGGCACCAGAGGAAACTAGGCTCCCCAGGAACCAGTTCGGACAGGCCTCTCCCTTCACACTCTGAAGAATTTTGCTGTTAAATATTTTGTTACAGAATTTTTTTTACCTCAAGTCGGTTGAATCCTCTAATATATATATATGTATATTTTTCAGTGTACTTGAGTATTTGTGCATCTGTACCATTTTTAAACAAGTAAACCTGTCTGCGCAGGATCCCACAGGCAGTACCTCAGCACCACAGGTCTGCGACAGCTGTTGCCACCAGCACACCCTAAATGGACTTTACCTTATCCCAGCTGCTTTCCTCACACAGCTTTTATTCAGAAACTGTCTCTTCCATAGGATGAAAAAAGAAGCAGCTCCACAATGGTAGAAAGTAGAAAATGAAGCACTCCTGAGTTGTGTTTCCTGCTCTTATTCTGCGTCTTCACACAAACCAATGCCCGCTGCCTGCATCTCCCTTTCCCTACTATTTCCATGTCAATCAGAGTTTTTGGGAGGCACGACTATGTATTAAGCCAAATTTCACACACCAGCAAAGGCCAAAATCACCACCCACAGCCCGAGCACCGTTGTAGTGCCTGCCTCCTCACTGCTCGCTGCGGGCTGCGCTGTGCCTCAGCCTGCCTGTGGCTCTGCCTCCAGCACGACTGCTGCCTGGCGATGACGGGGAGAGGCAGACTTTAGGTAAGAGAAGGAAGGCTTAAATGGTTGGGTCAGTTCTTTTTCCTTCATGGCTCCTTTCTGCAGCTCGAGTCCCCTCACTTTCCCTCTCAGGGCAGCGCTAATGAAGTTGATGAAAGCTGCTTCAGGAGGAAATGCTAGAAAAGATTCCTGCCCCCTGAGGTCCCTTGGTGTGCTGCTGGCTGCCCCTGGCTCTTCTCCGTGTGGCACTGGGCCAGTCACTGCTGAGGCCAGCTGGTGTCACTTGGGGTCATTCTCCTGAAATTGCTCTGATGAACGGATTCTTCTTCATGTAAAACACAGAACAAACAACTTCAAAGGTACAAAGTATTTTGAGTTTTATACTGTGAGGAAAAAATTATCCAGTTGAGAATAAAAAAGCAGCTACATGCTAGTAGAAGAAAAAGTCTTTTTTTCCCCAAGCCTTTGTCAGTCACTTTCTGCTTAAAGCTTCATAGTTGCCCAGGAGATAAGGAAATACAAGTGAGATGCTAAATGAGGAATGCTGGAACACACAGAGGTGTCATTCAGCTAACATTAAACAGTTTCTGGGATTATGCCCACTGAGTAGAAATGTTGCGAACTGAACAATGGCAATTTAGAATGACTTGCAATAAGTAACACACATTTTCTTCTCCCAGTGTTATGTGATTCCACTTTGGCTGGGAGAAAAGCACTTCCAGCGGACTGAGGGAAAACCCTCACGTGGTGCTGACACACTGCAGTGCTCACACACGAGGCGTACTCTCCAAGGCCAAGGCCATGTTGCTTTCCAGGTGTCACTCAGGTACCAAGAAAACCCAAGCCTGAAATACATTAAATATATTTTTTAAAGTTCACCTACTACTAATATCAACTGACAAAAGCAAGGAGGTGAAGCTTTCTTTCTGTTCTAAACCTTTGAATGGCTTGCTGGAAGCTGGGTAAAGTTGTTGGCCTAGTGCGGCTCCACGAAACACGCTATAATACTAACACACAGCAGAAGTCTCGTATGGAAAAACTAGCTTATCTTCCTTCTTCTTCTTCCAACTTGCATCCACATGCTATGATCCCGATCCTGGAAATATTTATGCATTTCTTTAACTTGTTCTGTCTGATACTACTGAAATTTATTTAAATGGAATTATTTGCAGTACTAAGGATGAACAGAGGCATAAAACTGTAAAATCAGTTTAATGTATAGTTTTTAGCAACCCTGTTTCTTTCTAAAGGAAAAACTCTCCGTCGTGTTGCTAGAGTACTGGTGCTGAATCTGCATAGCTGCTGAATTTTGCTTTGTTATCAGTTGCTTAAATTCGCTTAGGAATTAGCACTAGCATAGTTGGAAGCTGCTGTATAAATGGTCAATACTACAAATAGTCAGAAGAGGAGACTATAACCTGAAAGTTTTGCACATACATCACCGTCATACATGTGAAATACATTCTGTATGTATGTTCTTATTTTGCTGACTGACATGCACTGATAAGGCCTAATTCTGGTATTCCAGGATACAGCAGGCATTATTTTATCTATGCTTCCAAATTATGTTGCTTAACATTCACCACAACTTTAAAGTAGTTGTATGAGACAGATAGTGATAAAAGAATGAAAAGATTTTGGGATTTATTGCTGATGTATGAATACAAAGCACAGTTTTTATTTATTTATTCATTTATTTTTGTCTGAGCATTATAAACAATGGGCAATAACCAGCCTTGGCAGCTTTTTGAATACTGTACAAAAAGGTTGTGGTTTCAAACTGATGCCAATATTTCTGTGTTGTTTTTTTTTAATTCTCATTTCCTTGCTCGCAAGCAAAAGGAGCTCCATGCTCCTTCCCTTTAGGTAAACACATCCGAGCAACTCAAGGCTTCTGAAGGGAAGCAGCATCCAACAATCTTTTTACAACTATGCTAACAGCATGTAAAGCACAGTTCCACCCTCCTTGTGCAGTTCCACATGGTCACCTCAGTAGAATAATGGTTTGCCCAGAGCATGAATTCCCTTGGGTGGTGACTGTCAATTGACTCCAACTGTAAAATGCAGTGAGAGCAAACAGTGGTGGGAACACATGCTGATATCCGCATCACTGCTTCCCTGCACAACGCTGATGCTGACATGTGTCAGGATGCTGGCTACCATCTCCTCCCTGGCTAATAGGAGAGTGTGTCCTAAGGTGCTTCTTCACCTGTAGTACTAATGGCAGTCCTGTTCACAGAGACTTCTTTTCAGATCTTCCAGAAAGCCTTTATTTTTTTTCCTTTTTTTCTTTTTTTCTTTTTTTCTTTTTTTTTTCCCCCTATGTAAAACCATTTGGATAACTGACCCGTTATTCATGTCAGAAGCTGTGGCCATGGAGAGTATATTTTGTAACATTCTACTTACACTGTCGCATACAGATGAAATTGAGAATATGTGCAGAATGATTCTGACCCTAGTACAAGGTAAACTCGAATCCTCTGTGATCTGATATGATAATGACAGGAAACTCAAACAGGTAAATATCTGACTTCCCCAGGAGGAAGTGATGTATGCTTGAATTCAGGTGATGGTGAGTAATGAGCGGAAGTGTTCAGAGGCTCAGCTCTGCAGAAGATAGTCCTGTCCAGTGTGCAAGTTCCTTTGTGGTAATGTCAGCTAACTGTGACCATACACATACCAATGCCACTCCTGTCATTAATCAAGTTAGGCAGTGATTACACTTGAGCAACTTTCATGACAAGCAGGCCTATAGACTCCAATCAGCAGATCCTCATCCTGGTTTTGCACTATGTATTGTTTGAAAGGGAAATAAGATCATAGATGAGTGTCTGCTGTTACACAGAGAAAGAAAATGATTGGAATTATTCAACATTGCTTGCAGCAATCCTCAAGTTCAGTAGCTCATGAAAGGCAGTAGTGCAACAGGCACTAATCAGGTGTATGTCTACTGCTCTGAAAGGCAGGGAATTGTTTCAGTTCTCTCACTGATGCTGGGAGACCTCTCCCATGCATGTGGGTGTTTCTATTCTGTTGCTACAGTACATCTATTATCATTAATTTGACATTATTGAAAGTGAAATCCAGTATGTGGATATTTTTACATTCTTAGTACAATAGCAAATGTATCAAACATGCTTAAAATTAGTGCATAATATTGAACTTTTATATGGCTTGTTCCCTGTGCACTGATACTGCACTGTTCTTCTCTGATGGACTTATTTGACTGGAATACTCACTGTGTAGACTGCAGAAAGCAAAGGAGGGAGTCTGATACACAGGTACAACATATGTGCTCTAAGCACCTATCTTATAGCATCTTCTTTCCTCAGAGACCTCCAGCTGCAGCTGTGAATCTTGAAACACTTTTTCCTATTTTAAATTTGCCAGTAACTGTATCACTTCAGTAAAGCTTTGCCCAAATTCACACTGGAATTGCAAACAGGATCAAAGTCTGTGGCGTAATTAAACCCATCCCACTCACAAGAATTCAATCACTTTTCCAAAAGCTACTTCGTATCTACAAAATGAGTTCGCTTGTATGTGCTATTGTCATCTGGTTCCCATTATCTAAGCTTTGAGACTTATATATGAGGAAACATTAAGTAAAACATTTTCATTAGACACTTTTAAACTACACAGGAAAATTGAGAAAGTATTCAGCAAGTAGGGCAGTAGGTTAAGTGAACTAGTTTTACCTAAGGCAGAATTTGCACCCTAGATCACATGGTGTGACAACGTGGCTGTACAATTTCAGACATAGCCAGAAACGACTGCATCCAGCTGTGTGGTAATAGGTTAGACTCCGGCTTCGAAGTCAGAGATTCAGTATGAGCCTAAACTTTGGGTTCTGTGACCTTCAGTTATGCTCTGAAGACTTGCTTTCTCCAGAAGTGTTTCTGAAGACCTGGATGATAGCTGTATACATACTACAGAATACTTGGAATTAAAATAGTAGTGTTGGCATCATGTGCTGCATGGGCTGCTAAATCCATATTGCCTTCTAAGTCTATAATGTGGGCTCTCTAGATTTAGTGATTCTTCACATTGTTCCAATTCCTGCTTAGTTGTTCTGACGTGGGCGTCTGGAGCAGCCATAAAAAATGTCAAGCTTCTTATGGATGCTCCACAGTCCTATAGCTGTGATGCAAACTTTTATTTGCTCCACTAGAAAGAGTTCTCATTTGCCAGCAGAATTTCAGGATGTATAAAAATGCTGTAGTTTTCTGTATTTTATCTTCAGAAATATTTATCATGTACTGGTGTGAAAAAAGAAGTCCAATTGGCCAAGGACAGGCCGAGTTCCAAAGAACAAAGGAAATGGAGCATTGTAGTGGGAATATGGACTATTATAACAATGCACAATTATCTATACTTAATTAAAAAGAAAAAAGAAAAAATGCATTCTCATGTGACATAGTAGAACTGTATCTGAATATCAGCATCACCATGCAAGTAAGAATTAAGATTTTTAAGAGCTTTTTAAGAATAGTAAAACAACAGCTTTAGCAAATGTGCTAGCACACTGGCAAGTAAGCTACTGCTTCCTGTGGTTTTGTACTTTATACATCCTCTAAAATACGGCCAAAGGCCTCTGGCTCATTTGATTAGCAGTTGCTCAGCTGTCTTGGTCTACAGCCATGCTTGGTTGTGCTCATCAATGTGGTTCTGCAGAATGCAAAGCAAGGATTAGTTTGGCTACAGGCTAACTCTTGTATAGTTTAAGTCAGCCAGAATCATGATGACTGGGGTTCTGAATGTTGGAAGTTTTGACACAAGCAGCTCAAATGCCCTTGGTTAATTATTTTTTTTTATTGATATTTCTAAAGCACCCATCTGTGTGGTATCAGTGCTCACCTCTCTTATGTTGGAGCAGGATTAAACGAATGTTTGCACCAAAAAGCTGCCCACAGCTGGAAGCCACTCATTTGCAAGAATCTCACTGAGGTCAGATTGGTAAGCAGAAGGGCAGTGCCAGGCACGTGTTGCTCACAGGTAGCTAAATTTACCTCAGTGACCACCACGGACCCTCACAAGCTGAATGGCTCATCAGAGGCCTCCTGTCCCTGTGCCATCATGGCATCTACCCAGAGAGGAAGGGCAGAGAAGGAAGGGGATCAGGCATTTCAGACAGCTCCAGCTGCCCACTGGCATGCCCTGTGCTTGCATCATTCCTTGGACCAGACTTGCTTCAAACAGTGCCTGCGTAGCATTTAGCAGGTCTTCTAAAACCTAGAGGGCAGGGATAACAATGGTTGTTTTAAAAGGATCAGAGAAATGAAAACTGCCTGAAGACATGCCCCTGTCCTTGGGCACAGGGAGAGTAACTGTCAAACTGAAGTAACAGGACAGGACAACTGGAAAATATTCAGAAAATTTATTTTTGGAACTGCTATATTCACTTGATACTTAGCATCTATACTTTCTGAAGAATAAATTGTGTTGACGTCCAACCCCATCACCTGCAGCTCCAGTATCCGGTCCCAGCCCTGGTAGAAAAGGGCCGTTTGGTATAGAAGACACAGTGTGATACAGAGAAGCAGCAGATGAAGCAAGAACAGCATTGTGGATGCTACCAGGGAGCTCAGTGCCCACTGATGCAGCAGGGCCTGCTTTTTTCTTCAGAGGGCTTCTGCTCAGGTGGCCCTCCTTCAAATCCAGGTTCATCAAGAATGCACCTGATGCTCTCTTTTTTATACCAGCACTACGCTTGAATCTTCTTAGCAGATGGGGATAATCTCTCTTGAAATAGGGGTTGTAATAGTAGAGAAACTACAAAATGCAAAGGAGAAAATTTACTCACCACCATTTCAAGATTGGAAAAGACAAAGACACAATAACTAGTAATTAGAACCTCAGAAACAAGCAGAGAGGACTCTCAGGGGCATTTTAGACATGAATATGTGTGAATAAAATGTTATGGTACAGTTCTGTTAAGTACAAGGTCTCTGAAAGTAATGCCTCCTGTTTATTTCATTGGAAACCACAACAGACATAAAGCACAATAAAACTATTTGATAGAATAAATCTCAGCTACAAAACACTCAACACAGCCACCACCATTATCGGTGCATTTTTTTCCTGAGACGAACAAGAGCCTGAGTACCACGCTTGGGGAGATCCGCACAGCTGTCCAGAACCAGGCCTTCATTCATGTCTCTGTTGCTACTGCTGAAACACACCACCCACCAACACGCTGTGCTGACATCCAGCGTTTGGTCTCCGTAAAACTTGAGCAAGTGTCCATGAATGTCAAGGGGAACCATTTTTTCAGCCTTTAAGAACTCAATGTCACACTATTGCTTCGCATACATGTCCATGTCAGATGCCATTTTGTCAGACTGCCCGTCTACTGTTATGTGTCATATAACAAGAAAGTTTAATGGAATATCAGGGTGGGAGGTTCATCCTCTACTGCCACACCATGTAAACCCACTTCTGACACTACGGGGCAACATAATTCAATGGGAGACATTACTTTCAGAGCAGCCATTGTAGTAACTACCCTTGCTTAAACTCTTGCCATTTGAGAGCAGCAGAGAAATGTAATATTTTCAAAAGCATAACAGTTGGTTTAGAAACCCAAATACCATCAACTTTCAGACTGAGTGACCACCAATCCCCAATCCCACTAGTCACAAGAGTATTTCATGGGTAGGGGGACCCTAGGTGGACTATGTACCTTGCTAGAAGTGGAAACTGCTGCTTCGTCTGCTTGGAATTTAGCACGTGAAGCAGATCTTGGCAAATCTCCTTCCATAATGAAGAATCCATGAAGATGAAGCTGACGAATGAAAGTTTTCATGCTGCCAATGCTGAAAATTTGCAGACATCCTCTCTTTGCCAGCACTTCCCTTTTGAAGAGTGTTTCCTCAATCACTATAGAGTTTCCATCATCAGCCCACGAAATGGACTGAAAGTACTTGCTTTCAACAATTTCCCAGAGTTTTTTCAGAAAGGAGAAGGATGCAAAGTCATTGGCTTTGCCAGAGCACTTTTCAGAGAGATTAAGAGGTAGTCTTTTTGAGGAAGCTTCCTCACATGAACGTTGAGAAGTGTTTTCTGCTTTTATAGATCCTAAGGCAGCATCCTGAGCATCTGCTTTACCATGCACTTGAAGGACCGAAAAAGCTGAGGCTGCCGAGTCAATGTCCGAAACAGAAACACTTGGTGTTTCTGATAAAGATATCTCCATTTTAATGTTTAATTATTTAATGATTAATTTAATGATCAATTCTTCACTCAGGAATTTCTGTCCGTGTTTCTCCAGACTATGAGGTTTGTCCTGCCATCAGCAGGATGAAGCACGTGGCTCCCGTGGTGTGGGGAGCAAAGAGAGGACTGGGACATTCAGAAACATCACTATGGTGACTGTGCTGCACCACAGTGACATCACAGACAGGTGACTGCTAGCAAAATGTGGCAGTGACATACTTGTTAATTAAGGAAATATGATTCCAGATGTTTATGCTGCCTAAACTAATAGGAAAACAAATATCTATAATTTCCTGGAGGAAGACTTATTCATTAATATCTTTGTTGGGCACATTTCTGTAGGGACTTAGTTTCTGCCTGTGAACCTTTCTAGAGGTAGTGCTCCCTCTTTGATCTGCTTCTAGACAACTCTATGCAAACTTGATAAGCTTTCAGTTTTTACTGAAGATCTCTCATTTCTGTAGTCTAAGCTGTTGATTAAGCAGTACCTCTTTGAAACCAGTATGCTTGCCAATTTCTGGTTCAGATTTAACAGGATGTTACCATCTTCATCTTGGCATATGGATGTTTGATTTGAGAAGTATGCTCAGATTTCTTATCCTAACATCTAATGTTCCATTTTCAGTTTGCACTGCAACGAGCTGCTGAGTAGCCTTTGCTACTGGTGGAGCTCTTATGTTAGCCACACACTGCCCTCTTGCCGAGTCTTATTGAATGGAGCACTGGTGATGGGGCCCTTGGCTCTCCTGAGCTGGAGCAAAAACAGACAAAAGACATTCTTGATGAGGGCACTGAGATCTTTCAGTATGGAGAACAGGCTCAGGGGAGACCTTATCACTCTCTACAACTCACTGAAAAGACGTGGTAGCGAAGTGGGGATTGGCCTCTTTTCCCAGGTGATAGGATGAGAGGTAGTGGCCTCATGGAGTTCAGGTTGGATATTAGGAAACATTTATTCTCGGAAGGAGTAGTTAGGCATTGGAACAGGCTGCACAGGGAGGTGGTGGAGTCACTGTCCCTGGAGGCATCCAAGGAAATTCTAAATATGGCACTGGGGGACACAGCTTAGTGGGCATGGTGGTGATGAGTTGATGGCCGAACTGCTTTTTTTCTAAACTTAATAATTCTATGATTCTTAATAGAATAAATTATGC
The DNA here is from genome assembly GCF_019238085.1 of Lagopus leucura. Classification (NCBI taxonomy): domain Eukaryota; kingdom Metazoa; phylum Chordata; class Aves; order Galliformes; family Phasianidae; genus Lagopus; species Lagopus leucura. The sequence continues at coordinate 8,165,047 of NW_024962266.1, forward strand.
TTGGAACTAACTGTGAAATGATGACTCATCTCCAGAGTTCCCATTCTGTCAGTGGCTGCTTGTAACTAAATATTGGCAATGCCTCGTATTTTCTTTGAAAAAAGCAAAGTCTTCTCAGTTTACTTTCAGTCTGACCATACACATAAAAAAAACATTAAAAACTATTTCCAACAGAAATCCGTCAGGATTTAATCCATTCTTTTAAAAGGATCTAATCCTGTAAAGCTCCAGATCAATTACTCTGGGAGCTAAAGCTATCAAAAATTGTGGTGTTTCTTTTATTTTTTTCAAAAGCAGGATAGAATACATTAAATTTTCATCAGATATCTGGCCAACATTCTATTTTCATTAAAAATGTGCTTTATTTACCAGAGGATCCAAATAAAATATTGCCTCCTGTTATTAAATTCGATAAGGAATTTGAGTTTTTAGAGGAAAGCAGAGCATCTCTTTCTATTAGACCCTTTGGGCAGTGGCATAATATTACCACTAATGGTGGTTGCCTAGGAAAGTTTGAATAGCAGTCATTCTCATAACGGAAGAAGTACATCTGAGCACACAGCTACCCTTCATTAACACCTTTTTAATCATCTCAGTGCCTGCAGGACAGCACATTTTGTATTACTCTGTTAGAAGTGATGGACACTTACAAGACAACGATCTGCAGCTCTATAAAAAAAAAAAAAAAAAGAAAACCAAACCAATTTCTACGTTCTGTGCTGTAATTAGGCAGTAGAGCACAGTCAGCTTGAAGGAAAAAAAATTCCCATTTCTTACTCCGTGAGAACTAAGGCGTCTCTACCACTAGAGGGTGAGACAACTACAAACCAAGTACTGAAGCCTAAGTCCTTTCTGAGGAGGGTACAAATCTAAATTAACACGAGGACAGTACCTCAGGTGATACTTTGGTTATTCATTTTCAGAAAGGTGCATGCTGTGGACGTAGTAAGTATTTTTCTGTTGATTTCACATGCTTCAATGCAGAGCTGAAAAGAAATATGGGAACAATCTGTCATAATGAACAACAGTGGAACAAAACTTACTGTCTAGACTATAGATTTTGGGTCTTGAGAGGCAGAGTTACAAAAATAAATTCTGATCTTGATTCAAGTGTTGAATCAACTGTTCTGCTTCAAGAAAGAACTACTTTTGGCTTAGAATGCCTCTCTCCCTTGTAGTCAGAAATCTGAAAAACAGTTCTCTGCCTCATTCCCTTTGATCAATACCATCTATACTGAAGGCTTTCTTAGTTGTTTTCTTGCAGTTTGACTTCTGCAGTACTTTTTTTCCCTATCACTATGAGACGGTCTGATGCAGTTGCCCCGTGTACCTTTCAAAATCTTTGTTTTGTGTAGTTTAGGATGGCCGCATGTTTTGTAGTCCTGGCAGAAAACTGTAACTAGTTCCTACTAACATGCCCCGTGTTTCTTGACAAAACATTTTACAAATAAGTTTTGATGCCTGCAGTCTCTCAGAAGATATATTTCTCTGAAGGCTTCCCTGACACCAAAAGTATACCATTCACTTTCAATTGATAAAAGAGTGATTGATAACTCAGAGATTATACAAATCAATATGCTGTTTCTTCAGGAACAATGTTTTCTGTTTTAAAACAAAAATGAAGTCCCACAGGGTGCAGTAACATCAAGTTATTTTTCTGTTCTCGCTCTTACAAAGGTCTCTGAAGAATTCCAACTTTAAATGCTTTGACAGTGCCTGTGTCTTGCTACTATGTTGTTGTTTCTTTGGCATTGTGAAGGTCCAAATTCAGCCTCCTTCATTTTTTCCTGAAGAAAGACTTTGATATTGAACTTGTAAAAAATACTACAAAAGTTTTGTGTGAGGTCAGGAGAAACAAAACCAAGAGTCTTTTTAAGCAGTAGTAAAAGAGACAAAATCAAAGTACTGTAGGCAGTTCTAAACTATTGCCTGGGAGACTTTAGTAGTTCATCTGATGCTAAATGAAAGATGACTGTGACAAGAATTACAGTGACATTTCGAGATGCTAGTTCTAGTCAGAAAAAAAGCAGCATCCACCTTTGTTTAGGCGATTACAGTTCAGTGCAACAGATGGATCAGAAATTGGTTGTAAATCACTTTTTGTGATTATCAACAGCATTTAATTTTTAGGGAAATTAACTGGTGAGTTTGTGAAGTTACATGTTGGATTTTGCATTTTTCTGGCCTGAAATCTTATCACGCCTGGTTTAGCTGCCTGCCCAGATGCTTATTGGCTGCATACTTATGACACAAAATTAGCCCTTGTTGGATCTTCTCAAAGTAAATATCATTAGTAAGCCAAAGTTAGATAGAAACTTGCTCTGCTGTTTATATGTTAGCTTACTTGTGATTCTTGCACAATATTTACATAATTTTAGAGAAATTACAGAATAATTTTGCTTTTTTTTTAAAGGTATATATAATTGAGATAATGTTGGCTATTCTTCATTTTTCAAAGATTTGAAGTGAAACAAATGATGACATTCTCTTGCACTGACATTAAAAAACCCTGGCCCTTTTCTATGAGCTCTTTTCTTTCAGTGTCCTAAATACCATAGAAGTAATAGAGCGTTTATAGTTGGAGGCAATGACTGCTTTCTTCATTTCAGAAGATATTTTGAACCCCAAACCTATCCAGAAGCTTTACCAGGAGGTAGAAATCAAATCATATGGAACAATGTTCAGCTAGAACATTGTTTTGCTACTCTAGATATTACATAAAGTACAAACTGCTAAAAAGTACTTAGTAGCTATTTAAATATGCTGCAAGAATATGTATCACACCAATTATTTTACTTTGTAGTTTTATTTTATTTTGACAGTGGAACATAGCTGTTCTAGCTCGGAAAACTGCAAGTCTCTCCTGCTTTTATCTCAAATTGTCACAGCACCAACAGTAGATGTTAGCTGCCTACTAGTTTCTAAGGCTCAGAGCCACGCCTGGTGCCAAGTTAAATGACTTAAAAACTTACTATCAAATTCAATCACAAAATACTGTTAACAGAAAGACCTTTTCAGTTGAGAGGCAAGAGTTGTGACTTGATCTTAAAGAAAAAAATGAGATTAAAAAGCCTGGTCTTGGTTGCAATTTCTAAGGCATTGCTTTTTTTCTCTCTATCTCTTCTGTAATGAAAATACTTGAGGCAGCGAAACATTCTTTTTTTGTATGATGCTTGAAATTGGCTAGGAGAGGGCTGGTGGTGTCTAACTTGATTAACAGAAAAAATGGTAATAAAATTCCTAAAGGAAAAAGGATCCTTGAGAGAGAAGAATGCTCTGGCATGGCTCATTCTTATGATCTAGTTTTGGTATTATTGGTCTACTTGTTCTGGTGCTGCAGTAGAGCTCTGCTCATATGGATAGGTGACGGAGGGGCTTTGGGGCTCCAGCAGAGGAAATGATCTCCCCAAGACTAGATCTGACTGAATGCATCTTTTCACTGCAGCACGTCTGGTGGAGCCACAACGTTCTACATTTTTTCAGCCCTTTTCAAACTGGTAAACTAAAGCTGTTTATATTGCTTTGGGTAGCACTGTCGCAGCCAGGAGGAAACAGCTGTTTGAATGCTGTTTTCCTTTCATCTGGTGTCCCCCTCCACATGGACTCAAGCTGTCTTGGAACAGAAGGGCTGCTGCTTTGGTGTCACTTCCCTGCTCTGGGGCTTGGGGAACACTTCTTACCCTGTCTGGCTTGCTTCTTTCCTGCCTGTGTGGCTTGGCCACCAGAGTTTGCCGATCTGATTTTCTTGTCCACAGAAACACTATTAGGAGTGGCAGGTAACAATGCAGTGGATATCTGTTATTTGTTTCAAATGCAGCTGTCAGATAAAAGCAGAGAGCACTATTTTGCAAACTACCCATCCATACAGGCTTCTACAGGAATGAGAAGCCAGAAAAACCATACCGTCCATTTTAGAGACCTTGCAAATAAGCATAATTTTATTACACTTGCATGTTTTAGAGTATGACAGCAATTTTAGGCTTGAAGAACTTGGTGGTAAACACTCTAATTAATCACTCTAACAGTGTTCAACTTTCAAAGTAAATTATTTGTTTTAAAGGTTGAACATGTCATATGGCAATAGCATCTATCCAGCAGCTATGAAATTTCCAAGAGCTCAGTGGAGAGAGAAAAATCTCAGAAATAAGAAGATAACGACTGGGACGACAAGAATCAGACAAGGTGGGGGAGGGAAGAGGGGAGAGCCTCAATCCTTCAATTTATCACATATTTTTGAGTCATATAACATTACAAAGACATACACATCATATAAATAGTCTGGAAATATGCTTTAGTCACTGACGTATACAACTGCCAGAAGCAAATAGATGGTAAAATAGGTGGCAAAGCAGTGGGCCAAATCCTCACCAATGGATACGCATGATGAACTTCAAAATCTATTTCTTCTCATTTGTTTGTTCTTTTAAGGCATGACACTTGCATGGTAACTGTTGAGTCATGGGCTGAAGCACTGATTGAGCACCTGGGGAAAGGACCCCCATCAGCTCTGGGAGCACAGGTGAAGGCAATTCAGCTGTGTGACTGCAAGGGGTGGAGTCTGGCTGTGCCTCTCTTAGAGCTCATTTAAGGGCTGACTGCTACGGGGGAAGGATTTTTTTTTGGAGGTTCCTCCTTGGTGAAGTGTACTCCTGTAGGCTTAGGCTCTTCTGATGCAGGTGAGCAATCTTCTTCTTTTCCTTTGTAGCTCCTTTCTACTGTACTGGTCCTTCTGTCATTGCAAATCTGCTGTAATGACTTTCCAATAGTGTTGATCTGTCTAATTACTCTGATACTGACGCTCAATGGACCAAATTCTTGCTCTTGTTCTGTTTTATTCCTGCCTGATGCAGGCAGAAGGAAGAATTAAATAAGTAGTTAAGAAGAGAAAACATTTCTAGAGGTAAGTCTTCCCACTATAAATAAGACATGCTTCTGTGGTTTTTAATAAAATTTAGAAGCGTTCTGTTCTCTCCAAATCAGTAAACTGTTGACTCTGGTCTGACTTAGATGGAGAGGAAGCATGTTTTGAGCACTAAATTTCGAGCTTAATGCAAAACTTGATCGATTATTAAGTAAAAAAACCTGAAATATATGTAAGGGTCCTTTATTAAATGTTGTGTACTATGTAGCAGTCCTGGAATTAGATGTGTGCTACGTAGCTGTTTTAGAGCTTTTTGCAGTAAGTAGATGTTGTGGCTCTAATGTTATGGTTTACTGATGGTAAAATGCTGGTGTACTTAAAGAAGACTCTTACCCAGTTTGAATATGAGTGAAGACATAAGAAACTTAGGAGTGTGAATTAACAGGCTGTAAATACCTGATTTGTAGGAATTAAAACACTGAGATACACAGGCTGCCTTCTCCGTGAGGGAGGCATCTACTTGTCAATCCATTTTTACAGCATTTACACATAATTAGCAAGATTTAAGATTCTGTTTTCTGCCAGGCAATGAATACGGAAGTCATGAGGCAGACAACTGAAATTGTGCTTCTTACCCAGTTCAGCCCAAGCACTCAAATTTTGTGAAACATAAAAGTTTTTTTGACAAGAAGCTGTGGTAGCAACTTATGGAAGATGAAGTGCTACTCTGTTATTATTAACATATGGAAGCACTTTGTGACTGCACCTTCTGTTGTTCCCAGCTGTGAGGACTGGACCCACTCGGGCACCGGAGCGCAGCACACAGTGTTGAAGCAGCCAGACAGGGGTGGTGGGTGGCTTTGTTTCCTGTTGCTTTACAGGAAATGGTATGAGACTCTTTTGCAGTTCAGCCCTGGAGTTTCCATAGAGCTCGGCTCATCTCTTGCCTTTGTATGATGACAGCTTTGGCTTATTTTTCATCAGAATCAATGACTTGTACTTCTCCTGTGCATGGGAGGTAGCAAGGCCTGCAACAGCTAGGGGTAGATGGAGGGAAGGAAGGGCAGACTGTTGCATCTCCATCACAACAAACTGAGGGAAGTGGGCCAAAACCTCAGTGTGGTTAAGTCTCCAGCCCTGGGGGTGCGAACTAAGTTGTTCAATCTCGTTAGTACCAGACAGCAAGTCTGGAGAGCACATTGCTTGATACCCTAATGTGAAAGTAAATCGATCATTCAAATGAGAAGCCTTTCTCAGTGTGCTGAGAGAGAGGTTTTTAAAAAGACTTTGAAGTGTTCTGTGCAAGTCTTGGCATAAATTTATTCTGTGCAAAAGTATTAAGTGATTTTTCTACTGTTTTTTAAACTTCTAGTTAAATGCATTCAAGCTTCTTGAAAGAAGGCAGTCTGCATACACATTGCTTCAGTGAACAGAGCTCCTTATGTGCAGATCAGCTATGAAGCATGCTGTTTCTTTATGCTGCACAGAATTTGAGAATTAAAAATAAAAGCCACTGGCAGATCATGAGATCTGGAATCAGTATGTTCTTTTCCATCACAACTGGGAAGACCCAAAGATAATGAAGTAGTAACTCAATTAGTTGACTTCATTTTTATCTGTGATTCATTCTGTTTGGTAATGCTTTTCTACCAAATATAGGCATTTTGTAGTTCTGACTTTTGGAAATGTGAACTGAGTCTATTGTCATCTAAAGGATACGAAACAGTTGAAATACGGCAACTAATAGTGATGAGAATTGGAAGTACTTTTCAGAGAACAATTCTATAATGCAAATGGAGATGAGATTTCTGGGACTGATTTTAAGGCCTCTGGTTGGAGAAGGGAAACCACTGCATAATTCTTAGTAGGCAGCCATTGCATAGAATTGTTAATGAATGAAGAAGCACAGATGATTTCATTCCTGCTGAGTAAAATGTCTCAGAAAGATGGAAGGTTAGTGGCAGCTTTCTGCCATGACTTACCAAAGTATTTTGAGTAACTGGGGTATAGTACTTCTTAGAGATGAGTGGAAGGTGACACAAAAAATGGTTAATTGAAAAAGAAAATAAGTAGCAAACAGATAAAGCATATAAATGTACAGAAAAACAGTTTAATCTAAAGCTGTCTCTTTATCTGCTATTTAATAACTGGAAATAAGTTTGTTTAGGACTGCCTTCCTGTGTGAGGTGTACTGGAATTGTTTTTGGGAGGTGTAGACAGAGGTCATGGAAGTCATAAGTGAATAGAACAGAATGGGAAGGAATAGTAGTAGAGCAGTCACCACTTTCAACTGCTGCGAAGTGTGCCCTGAATCTGTCAGCAAGATTTCTGTTTTTGTTTTTGCAAAGGAAAAGTATAGCAAAACAGATCAAACCTAACACTTTTTGTCTGGGTCCCCATCATTCACTAGAGGAAATGACAAACTCATGTTAAGAGATTTTTATGGCTATGCCTTCCCCCTTTCCCCTCAATTCTGTTTTATTCATTAATTGCAATTCCCAGTTTTTGTTCCAAGCATATTAAAAAGGATTAGCACCTTTTCATTCCAATATTCTCTCCTACTTGCCTATAGTTATCGCCACCTTTTTATAATGGTTGATTTTATAACCTTTTGATCTGCTATGGTACTTCACTGACTGTACTTTATAACACCACTGTATTTTTCCTTACAAAGGAACTCAGTTTTGTTTTCAGTTTCTGATTTTTTTTTTAAATATAAATGATCTAAAGATTCATTGGACTTGATGGCCCACTTCATGAACAGTCTTCAATTGCAGTTAAATCTAAGGAATTTTCAAGGTTCAAAATTGGTGTATAAAGGTGTGTACAGAGGAGTTACTGGAACAAGATTACAAAGAGAAATTTTCAAGGAAGAATACATTTAAATACAGGATCCCAAGCAAGTAATCCTATAGAGTAGTTTTCCCATATAAAGTAAAAAGCAATTAAAACAATCTATGAAGATATGAAGAAAATACAAGGAAAGTAAGTAAATGCTTTTTTTTTTTTTAAGAAAAAAAAAGCCAAGTAGCATAATAGGTTTATGTGGTTGACATGATTGTGCTGTCAGCATGGCTCTGTTACTTGTTTCTTGGCCATACAGTAGTGTGGAAATTCAGTGTTATTGAGAGAGAAGGTGACTTCAAGATAGAATTCATCTGCAACCCTGCCAGATGTTTTCCCTTTGAGGTAAAAACCTATTTTACTTTATGTGTTCCAAACAAGGCAATTATGAAAACTTATCTGTCAAGTTTTGGCCACAATGATGCCTAGGGCTCAATGTTCCTGTCATTTTGGAGTCAATCTTATTACTGTTCACTTTGTTGACTTTTCTCTGGCCCTTCCTTAATTTTTCCTGTGCTTGTGATTAGGCTATTTCAGCTATTAAAAAAAAAAAAAAGTTTATTCTAATACTGGAGCTACTAAATATCTTCAATGAAACACACAGATATGGTATTGTACCACCTTTGTTTCTAACATTCAAATGAGATTTACATGGGTTTGCACTCTACTCCCCACAGAGAATTTAATGAACAGATATGTTTTTAACAGACTTAGCTGTCAAGTATAAATTCTGCAGAGAATCTTAGGGTAAGAAATTTGTTTTGGAAGATGGGTCATATTTCAATAATGTCATGGTTAGTTTGAACTCTAAACTTGAAGCTTGACATAGCACAACTAAATCCTCACATCAATTCTTGTCAGTCATAGTATACCTGGTCTTTTTTTTCCAAAAATACAAAAATTCAGAAAATGCAGAAATACAGCTGTAACCCATGGAAGATAGAGAAACACTTATCTGAAGAGGATCTATACCAGCAACTCCAGGATGTGGCTTATGAAATATAATTATACCCAAAGGGAATAGATGCATTCATTGGTACCCTATGCCACAAGAGTTAGCCATCACAGTGTAATAGGTGCATTACCCATCGTGTCTATTTTGGAAGAATTGGAATTACTCACAAAGAATATTTGAGCTCTGTTTGCTTCTAAACTTGGGGGATGAAGTTGTCTTCAGAATATAAGAACAAATTTAAAAACTTGGTACTGGTGGAGAAAGAGCAGTCATTCTTCCAAAGTATTCTGAGATGTCCTGCAATGTACAAGCCTTTAAGGGCTGACAGGCACCCTTACAGCCATGCACGATCTCTCTTGCTTTGCTAGATTGGTATTATTTCATAAGAAAAGTGATTAGATGGGCATTTGTTTGGTACAGATTTATATTTGCCTGCCTAGCATTACGGTTGAGACAGTTTAAATTCCTGCTCAGCCTACTTTTCTCATCATTCAGAAATGTGAAACCAAATGAGCTTCTCCAAGAGAAAGAACTGCATGCAGCATCCTCTCTGTGTTAATAGCCTGGTAAGGCTACCTGGGTAATAGCTGGGGACTAAGTCACTGTGACATGTCTTTTACTACCAGATATGCCTTAGATGTGATTTTTACCTTTGCACTTTCTTGTGCTACTGGTTTTTGACCTTAATGTTCCTTTAGGGTGTGTCTTTGTTCCTGATATATCTCCTAAAAAGGGCGGTTACAAAATTTCATTTGCTGTTTTAAGTGTTTGGCTTAGTTCATGTTGTGAGTTGTAAATCAGGCTGTGACTACAAATGAAGGCGACCTGTTTCATGGATCTGTTGTTCTGCACAGAATGAAACAAAGGCAAGGGTGTATGAAAGGCAAATTGTTCTAACAGAAACAACATCTGAATACTACTTCTACAAAACGCAAGTACTAATGGTAGGAATAGAAAAGAGAACTTTGTGATATCTTTTTAAGAAGAGTTGTATGGAAGGTTTTTGAAAGTGAAAATTAAGTTTGGCAGAAGATCCGTAAGGCTCAGCTACCTGCTAAAGGTGTCAGCTCTTAATTTTACAACTGTTGTTGATCACACCGCAGGACTTGATAATCTGTTTATGATTGTGTCACTGCTGGGGAAGAGGTGATGTTAAATTGCCGTGTATAGTAAAGCAGGGGACTTGCTCTTGCATGTATTTTTTATGACAAACAGTCCCAGGGAGGCATTGCTGGTGCACTACACCAGTACCCTTACAGGAAGGAATCGTGTTTAGTTTTGTTATTCTTTGCTGCCTCAGGCGTAAGCTTCTATGATCTCTCAAGATATTTTAAACAAGGTAGAGTTATTATCATCTAGACCTTAAACAAAGGAATAATTTCATCTGTAATCTCAGTTTTGTGTTAAGAATTGTCATTTTGCATTTGTTTAGCAACTGAATTAGAAGAGAAGCCAGGTCAAGGAGAGCTGCTGAGTGCTGGCACCCAGTGCTCATGTTAAGTAAGGCTTCAGTGCATTATAAAAATGGTGTATTATCTGGGCTGCTACCCTCAGGATCCTTCCTTGTGAAGGGGAAAATGTACTGAACTCCATTCTGAGCATGTTTGTCTCTTTTCAAACCTCTCAGCCCCTGCGCTCTGTTCCACAAGGGGGTTTATTCCCAGCAGCAGCATGTATTTTGAATCTTGGGAAGGCATGTTGAATGGCCATTACATTTTACTGTAAAAATGTTTGTGTAGTGGCTGTTTATGGGAAGTGAGAGCTCCACAAAAAGTTAAGGTAGTTCCTTTTTTGGCTCGAAGCAATGGCAATAGAGCTGGAGTTGCAGATTTGCTAAAACACTGTGGAAGGATGATTGTCCTGAATTTGCTGCCACAGGGACAGCATGTAAGCACATACAAAAAGCCTGCCTTTGCTAACCGCTCACCCCTGGGAAGGCAGCTGGGAAGCAAAAGAAGCAAACCTGTAGAGCCTAAGTGTTATCTGCGCGTGGTTCAGGGTTGCCTGCCGTTCTGCTCAGAGGAGCTTCCAGGAAGGGGCAGCCTTGTCTTTGTGCTGAGGCAGTTCATCTTTCTTTTGGGCTGTTTGCACATCCACAGCTCCTTGATGTCCCCTGGGTCTGCTGTCTACTGGCCATCACATCCTTTAGAAGCAGTTGTATCCAGAGGTGTGGAACACACCTCTGAGTTCCTGTGGCACTGCAGGAACACACGTACTGCAAACATCCCACCTGTCAGTGACTGCTGGTGGGCAGAGCTGCAACCACTGCTGCAGCTCTAAGTTCTGCTGCTTGGGCTGAGCCAGCTGCTGTAGTCTCCAGGCACATGTGTCCAAAGTGAGTGAATGTTTCATAGTAAAATATGACAAGTCTACTTTGTGGTCTTTTAAAAATATTTCTGGCATAGCAAAAGCAAGAAAGATGGGAGACAGGATTTCATATGGGATTACTTGGTGCTAGTACAGCATTTTCTCCTTGCCAAGTTTCTGGTTAAGTTGGAGCGTGCAGTATTATGATGAGGCGAGACACTCTTTAAATAGAAAATAAATGTTATTGCCATCTGCAGAGCAATTTGATGAATCAAATGAGTTAATGAACTCTTTTATTGGTCTTTTTTGAATAAACAACTTCATACGGGTTTTACAAATCCAGTGTTGGATTTTTTTCATATCTCTACCCTGACAAATTATCAGAAAATTAATTGTTACATGCTTACTATCTTTGGTATACGTTCCTTTCTGATGCTTTGCTCTGATTTGATATGTATCTCAAATACTTGTAATGAGATTTCAAGAATACTGATGTGATCTTACAGAAATCATTTGATGGGGAAATGCATATGTGCTAGTCTGCTGCCCTATGTCAACTATGGCAACTGTGCTGTGATTGATCAGCAGATAGTGGTCTGCTTCAAGCATGCAATCTTTGAACATCAATATAAGTATGCATTGGGCAGCGAAGATACAAATCTAAAACCTAAAGTCTATTGACATAAACTGTGCTCTCAAGAACAATGGGAATACTGTTCCAAGTGTGGCAGCGTGTCAGAAAGATGAAATGGCCTGGAATACACCCAGGTCTGTACTGTCTGCAATCAGCTGTGGCATGAGACAAGTAGACTGCCCAGGTTTCAGTTATTGCCTGTTAATGGAAGGAGTCTTTGGCTGTGCACTATTAGCCCATTGCTGGGGAAAATGCCTTGTTCTAACATGTATAGTACCTGGCACAAAGTCCTGATCTCTTTTTTTGGACATGTAACATGAACAAGATTCTGCTGTATTCCTATGAATGTTTTAATCCTATTTATGTGTGCCAGTCATTCATTTTGAATAGTTTGAGACATTTCAGGTGTTGGCATTTTTATACCAGCAATCAAATGTAGCAAATATCATACTTTATCACCAGAAACCACATATCTTACTCAAGTTTAACAAGTAACTTCATGAATTAAAACAAGAGCTTATGCTCCCCAGCAGCTATAAACATCTGTTTAAACATGTTAGGGATTATTAGTGCAGTACCTCAACCTTGTTAACTTGAAGTGTGAGCCAGGTCTGCAGTCCAAAGCAAGCATGGGAACTGTGAGGTAGCAAAAGAGGGGTTGGGGGGGGCGTTTTCTAGCAGAGTGAAGATTAATTGGACATATACAATAACTACACACAAGCTTTAAACTTTCATTCAGATCTAGTCCAGTCATAAAAACACAGCTGTTCAAGCTAACAAAGCATTATAGGTCTAGACCTGCAAATGAGCTCATGAAGAGTATTAGAAATTAAAACCTGTAATAAAAGTCTTAGAGCACATTTAGTTGTTACATCTGTGCTTCCACTGAAAATAGGTCTATGTTAAGTGTTGGGCTTTGGGGCTCGTTATGAATGCTCTCAAATTGTAGGACTGAACAATAATCAGCCTTGGGTCCTTGAACACCAATATAATGTCATGAGACTAAGGAAGCTGAGAGACAGTCAGTGAGAATGATTATCTTATGTGGAAGGGTACTAAGTGATTGTTTTTTCTTATAAGAGAAGATGTGAACACAATACTTGTCTCATCCTGCTTCCTCTCCAGTAGACTTCTGTAACTTACCTGTAACTAAAATGCATTTGCTGATCTTTATTCAAGCAGAATCTCATAGTGGTTAATGCTTCTGAAACTGGTAGGTGCTCCTCCTAAAACTTGTTCTACCTAGCCTCAATGGTTTTGTTCTTTCTCAGCTCTTTTTGTGATTGGGGACCTGTACTCTAAGGACAGCTGCTATGCAGGTGATGTGTGGATATACCTTCCAACTCAGTAGCTCTTTCCCTTCAGCCAAACTAAAGCATTAAGCCTTTTCTAACACAATCTTACGGTTGTTAGGATTTTAGTTTGTGTCAGGTGGCTAAAATAAAGCTGTTAGTATTTTCATCATGCTGTTCTTCTCTCCATTTTTCAATGACTGTAGAAAAATTAACCTTTGGCCTGTCATTAACCATTACACAGCAATCACTGTCTCAGTGTTCCTATGCTAGCACCTCAGTGATGGACGAGTCTTGCACATCTTTTCTCAACTAACTGAAATTTTTATTCTTGGACAAAACTGAAACTTGCAGTTAAATCCCTTGATTATGCAAATACTTGTTGAAATTCTGCCTTTCTTACATCTGTCCAAGGAGCTGCTAAAAATGTTTCTCTTTCTCATGATTCTGATCACGTTGCGCAATTCTTTGAACTTGACTTATTTCCTGTGTTACCCCTACTTTACTTACGAACTGCTTCCATCACTTTCAAGTTCCTGCACTAACAGCAAGCTTGGTTGGATAATTCTCAGCACTGTAGGATATCGTGTAATCATTTCCTGTGACAGAAGCAGCCTGTTAATTACATGTAAATGAATAGATGTAGCTTTTTTGGTGTTTATTTTAGTTTGTTATCCAGACTTGCATTTTAGGAACTCTCATGTTCTGCAATATGATAAACTTAAAACAGGGTGGGTGGAATAATGAGAGGGGATTGATTATTAGTGATATACTCAAAACTGGTAGCTAGTTATGGGAAGAGATCATTAGTATCATTAGGGTACCAGGTAGTGAGAAAACATTAGAATTTAAGAACCTGAAGGAAACAAGTACTTTGCACTTAGTGTGTGTACTGTGAAGCTGAGGGAGCAATCAGACACTGAAATACCAGCAATCCATCACTGGTATCTTGTAAAGTGCCAGGGGATAAGCAGACAAATCAGTGCCATAGAAGTATGCTCAAGCCTTTTGCCAAGGAGGAGATTTTGCTGCTGGGTTGGTTTTGTTTTGTTTTGTTTGAAAGATTCAGTGTATCCTCTGTTTTGTGGGAGATCTGTTCTGTTTTATTCCTGTTAGATATTCTGAACTGAAACCTTTTTTTCTTATTTGACAAATAAATCGCTAATGTCCTGGAACAATAAGCAACCTCTGAAATTGTGCATTTCATATACAATGATAGGGAGTACAAGTATTTGAAAGGACCAGTGTTGAGGAGACTTTTGTGGTTAATGTAAATGCCCCTTGTAAAGTGAAAATAGTAAATGTAGGACCTCCTCACCCAGATGTTCTACACTGCAGTTCTTCAGCTGAAGCTTTTATTGAAGCCTTTCTACTGGACAGGATTGTGCAAGAGTTTAAGACATTTCATGAAAACTGCATTTATCAACAGTGCTCTGGTGGAAGTCACGTAGAAGTTGTCTGAGAATTGTAAATTAATCCTCTTGGTCTACTTTGCAACTTGGTCTGTGTATTCCTCACTGCATCCCTGAATTGAATGTTTTTGCAGTAGAAGATATATTGCTTTTTCCCTTTTGAAATACTAGTATTCATATTTGCTAAACACAAAAACAGACTTGATAATATTGCTAATGGCATTGCTGCAAAACATCTGTGCTCTGCCTGCAAGAGTGGTTCTGACTTGATGTCTTCTAGCTGGAGTCAGTATCATGAACTCATGACAGCTAGGAGAACGTGATCAGCTTTCTTCAGGAAGACAATTTTCAGCCTTTGTGCTTTCAATTCTCAAATGTATTTGATAATAAAAATCCCACCATATTCTGGCTATAAACAATGAACTGATAAATGAGTATGGATCACCTGTTAGCAGAGGTTGATTATATTGCTGATATTCAAAGAAAATGGAAGACAGTAAGGTTGATCAGCCACAAGAATCTCTCAACAAGCCTGCTTGAAAATGGGTTTCTTACCATTGCTTCTGTCATATTTACTTCTGAGAAATCAGATATTTAAAATAACAGTACAGATTAGGGAGGCAGCTATTCTAACACAAGTTTGAGGGAAAAAAATATATAGAGTGTGGCTACTCTCCACACAGTAATAGGATAGGGCCAAAAATTACAGAACAGGTATCTAAATTATACTGAACCACAAGAAAGGTAGTGAGTTGTCACTTGCTGGGTTCAGCTGTGGAATGCTGAGAACCTCCTCTCTGTATCATGCTTGCACAAACAGATTTGTTTGATTTGTGCCCATAAATTCAAGATAAAAGATTAATTTGTCTCTCAGAAAAAAACAAAGCAAGGAACGAAAATGTAGTTGAACATTATTCAAAGAAGTTATTAAAGGCAAACAGGAAAATGGCAAAAACAGTGTCTTTAGCAATGCATTTGACAATTCTGAATCTGACAGATATAGTTTTTTTTTTTTTTTTTTTTAAGCACTTAATTTGCTTCCTGCTTGGTTTTGAAACTTAATAATCCAAGCACATCTAAAAATTTAATGACAGATTTTTTGTAGTCTGAAATTTATATTCAGGAAAGCAGTGACAACCATTGAAGTGCAGAAGTAATACACCCAAATTCTAGACCTGAAATCAGGTAAATGTAATGCCAAACATGCGAATCGGTGTGTGGTAGGAGTCTTTCTGATGTTTTGATCGTAGTGATGCAAAGTTATAAAAAATAGTTCCTAAGGAAGTAGCGTTGTTAAGGAATTGACAAAATACAACCAGTGATGAAGTGTCAGGGACGGCACAAGTATTCAGCACTAGCCACAGGTTTTAGCAAATTGTTCAATCCTACCAATCTTGCTAATGACTGAAAAATGGCAGTTCCTGCCTTCTGACAACCCTACATGCATGTTCAGACACCAGCTAACTTATTCAAACAATCCCTTTTGTGCCCTTAGGCTCCATCCTTCCTCAAATCTCTCCTTCACTGTGATATCTACAATACATCTGTCAGTTATTAGTCTGATAGAGTGATATTGTGTACTATCCTGTGGATCAATAATCTGTCTTTTTTCTTCCAATTACTCATCTCCTTTTCAGTATTTTCTAAATTTACAGCAAGGACCATTTTGGTTGTGTGTAGTTCCTTGCACAGTGGTCCACAAGAAGTGCTCCCAGTTGCCATAGCAACATAATAGCCATCAAAGAATATTGCAGTCTAAAAAACATGACTTAAAAAAACATGGTGTAACAACTTAATGGAGGTTTCCTTGCTTGGAGAGCAAGGAAAACCACTCTTTTGTCTTCTGCTTCTGTTAGCCATCAACCCACTTGCATGATTATCAAAAATCATTTTTGGATTTTCAATGGGATTGCACAGGTTGGATCTGATTGGGTAAATTAAGCAGAATTTATAAAATATAAGGAAAGCAAGACTTTCCTGCATGCATCTGGCAGTGGGTCTGAAATAGACAATGTAGCTGCTCAGTGACCTGTTGCAGGATGTTCTAAGGGATACCAAATTCCCTAATTCTGGTGCTAAATAAAAGGTGAACAGAGAAACTCCTATGGAACAAAGTATAGCTACTGTGGAGCAGGAAGGAAATGAGAAAAGTAGGGACTTTGTATTAACAGAAGTGGTATTTTCTTTTCTTTTATCATAAACACCCCAACAAACTGCTTATTTCTCAGTTGGCTCTGGCCCACTCAGGAAGTCATCTAAGCTGCTTGCACGTGAGCTTCATATCACTGCTTATCTTCACGGATTCTACCCATGTTAGCTAATGTAACTAAACACTTTAAAATATTGTCAATTCAGAGCAGAGGCAGCCTAGTAATGCATTGCTACGTGCTATGGTACTGCAAGGAAAGTACTCCATAGAGAAGACTCGAAAGAGAATATAGTAAGGCAGATGACAACAGGGTGTGTGTTTGCACTGCAAACCTAAAAACAAGGAAAATGTGGCTCCACTAATGTAAGACATGGCAACTTCACTCCGTGAGATTAATCTTCTATATAATTGTAATGTTCAATTCTGAGCACTGTATTTTTGTTTTCATTATGGTGCTCCTAACAGTGTATGGATACACAATGGCCGGTGACAGTATGCTGCCCCAGCTGCTAGCTAGATGACGTGCAGCTTATAATTTAAAGCTATTTGATGTATGTGAAAAATATTGCAATATTTTGATCAAGTTCAAAAATGACTTTAATTTCTATGCAATTGCAGATATCCAAATAAAAACTTGCATCAAGATCCATTTCTATGAAGTGTGAATGCAGTATTTTAAATCCTGAAGTTTCCTAACAGTGTTTCTGTTCTTGAGATCCCTGCATGATTCACATCTTATAGCAAGTCTCGAATAATATCCTGTATAAAAGCCCTCAGTACTAAAAACCTGCGAGCATGCAAAGCTCCAGAAACTTAGTTCAAGCTTTTTGATGTTTGGAATGCGAAATTAGAAGAGGAATCAAAGATGGAATGAAGTGAAATTAAGACTTGCTCAGATACTGTAAGAGGATAGGACTGCATACTACCCATCCGCAGAGATCCTCACAAAGGGATAATCTGAAACATTAGGTATAAGCACACTTAAAACTTAAGATTCAATTAGCAAGATTCAATTAGCCTGTTTTGTGCATTGCTGTGTACTGTGGTGGAAATCTATAGGCTATTTCATCTGTTGGCTTGATAACAAGAAATAACGCAAACAAGTGATTTAATATTTTTTACAAGCCTTGCTGATACTGTTATAATTTGCTTCACGTCCCTTAACATTTCTGTGTGCTTGAAAAAAAATAAAAAATGCTCTTTGATTTAACAATGACATATTAGAATCTGAAGCATGTGAAACATGTTGGTGTTTTGCAAAAATAATTTTCCTGAAGGTTATTCTGTGCTTATGCTGTCGTCGGTACTATGAAATTATACTTTCTTCTTTGTCTATGCAAATTCTGTACTGAGGCTTTATTTTTTTCTTCTGTGCAGTTTGCACTCATTTTCATATATCTGTCATCAGAGCATTAAAAAATCATAAAAAAGCTTGGCGCTACAGTGTATTTTCAGCTTGCTTTTATTTTTTTCCTTGTTTAATTCAGAATCGATGTTTGGAAACATCAAAGTTTCCAAGAAGAGGAAGGTTCATTTTTGTATTTAGATCTTTTTTATTTAGCATACCAGCAACTATTTGATGGCAGCCTCCTGCTTCCAAGCCTCAGAGCTGTGCACATCCCTTTGGGTTTGCCAAGAAGGCTGAGGCTCGTTGTCTCATGTTGTAATGATCACCAAGTGATGGAGCTTTTTATTTAAAAGTAATGTGGATGAAACCCTGCTCCTGCCTCTCCTGCCATCCATGGATGGCCAACATAGCAGTGTGTTCTCTCTGTGCACACTCAGTATTTCTGTTGGGCAAAAGGACAGAAAGAAGAAAGGATATGTCCCTGTAACTCCTCTCCTCATGTGTGCAGCCTTTCTCTGTTGGCAGTGGTGGAGCAGAGAGAGGACCTCTCCGTCTGGGAAACATAAGCCAGTGTGCTCCTGGGTATGTTATTAGCAGTCACTTGTAACGCCTGGATGAGATGTTTTCAGGATGCTGTTCTCTAGCCTCATAAGTCTTTCTAATTTGATGTTATTTGATGTGAAATGTGTGTAAGTAATGTTAATTATGCAATAGGTTTTGAAGAATATGTTTTGATTGTACAGAGGAAATGTCAGTCCCATTAACAATCATTACCTGTCAGAAAGTAGAAGAAGCTTCGAATGAATGTTAATTCTTTCCTTGTATCTGTGCAGATGCATACCAATGTTCCACACATGTTCTGTTGATTTGTACCCCAACCACGAAAACAACCTTTTCTCTCCAACTTTTCTCTATTTGAACTGAGTCCAGGAAAGAGAATGGGGCTCTGATTCCAGTCCTTCCGTGAGTCAGATTGGCGTGAATGTTCTTCAAACAGAGGTTTCAATTTTTAGCAAGCGATTCATCTGCTGAAGTGCTTCCAAACCTTGCTCCCAATGGTCTCTGGGATTTATTAAGGCAGTGGCAAGGGTTCAGGAGAGGGAGTTCAGAGCCAGCAGTCTGTGAGGAAGAAACTCATTCTGATTTGCTTTGTTATATAGGCTAAGAAAGATGATTTAATAACCACTTCTCATCATAAACTCTCCTGGTATTTTCTTGTCTTGAGTATCATCCTATCAGGTGAGTGGGTTTTTGTGAAGCACTATGAAGTTTGGCCTATGTTGCAGGAGCAGCCTACTACTATTGATGGCCATTCTAATTACTGCTAAGATTAATTAACTGTAAGGCTGACATAGGATTATAGTAGTGGACTTCAGTCTGGTTCTGTTAAGGGTCCACTAAACGGAGGGAGTTTGAGTACTGAAGTTCATAAGAGCCACTGAATCTGGGATCAGTGACCAAATGGCATCACAGCACACAGTTGCTTTAAAAGCCTTCACAACGCCTGTATTTTAAATTCTTAGTTTATGATGCCATTACTCGAAGTAGAGTCCTACTCATTTTTGATTTCCAGACTTAAGTCTTGTGACAAGAACCCATACATATACTTAGATATTTTATGTGTTTTTCACTTTTGCTGCTCCCTTTCATCCAAGCATTTACTCACCTAGTAACACTGGTGGTCTCTGATCTAGGTCAATGAATCCTCCTTGAAAGTGGATGACAAGGAATAGCTTGCAATATTCCACCTGAGGCTGTATTAACATTAAAAGGCTATTGTTACCACCTCTGAATGCGCTGTTCCCTGTGCATTCAGGCTACCTTACAACTTCCTGTGCTGCATCATTGTGTTGGGTGACTGCCATTCTGTAACCAAGGGACAAACTGAAGCCTTTTTCCTCCTCAGGTAATAGCAGCCACCAAGGCTCCTCAAGATTTTATTGGTGTTCTTGGTGTTTATACCTCCCATGCCAGACTACTGAGTCGTATCCCCTTTTATTGAGTGTTTGTTCAATAGAACTAAGAGTTTTCATGTATTCTTTTTAGGGAGAAAATAAGCGGTGAACTGTAGTTTGTGTGGGGAAATAATTAAAAGATATTTGAGAAAACACTTTTATTCTGTCACGCTTGCATAAAACACATTATTAAAGGCTGTGTACACTGTCCTTTTCACTGACAATCAGGACCAAGTCAGGAAAATCAGATTTTCAGTGCCAAGTTGTCTTTCTTTAAATTTATTGTTGCAGGAGAACGTGCAAGCTGAAAACAAGGCCAATTCTTCCATACTTCAATTGTTTTGAACTACTTTTGTTTTGAACTGTTGCAAAACATAGTACTGGGGAAGCGGGCATCTTTTAGATCTAGTAAAAAAAAATCTGACCTGTTTTCCCAGTTTCAACAGGAATGAGGAATTAGACAGATTTTTATGATGCAGTCTGGTTATAGTTAGTAAGGAATGATAGGGGAGGGAGCAGATATAGAAAATAATAAAGCAGCAGTGATGCTGATGCCAAGCCATGTTTTCATAAGAAAAAAATGAACAACAGATTTTTACTTTTTCTGAATTGGCAGCTATTTGTCCTCACTTGTGTGAAATACTGACAATAGAGAATATTTTCTGGGCAGATTAATGTACCTTGTTTGGTTTCTTTGGAGTTCTATTCTTTGATGTTTGTATAATTAAGGTTTGGTCCATGTATTTAGAGCCATATTTAGTAAGTGAATAGGCTACAACAATTATCTTTGGAGACCAAGGTTTTTCAGAGTACTTAATTGTCAGCCTTTAGGAAATCAGATGGAATAAGGTGCTAAAGAAGAACAACATGCTTTGTGAACGTTGTCATTAGTGAACAGCAGGGGATAGTCAGTCTACCTATATGCATTTCATTCTGCTGCTTGGGTCTAATTGAAATGACTTTTACTAGGGGAAAAAAAGGCAAGCGAGTGGCAAGAGGAGTAGGAAAGTCACTGTTGGTTTAATGTGAATTAGATATTGTGGAGTGAAGATTCCATTCATAAATATTTTATTAAGGAGTGTGGACCAGGAAGCCTCCAAATCCATTTTCAGCTGTAGTATTATGCCTCATAAAGCAGTCTGTGGAAATATCTGGAATAAAACTGTGGATCCACTTTTTCCCTCATAAAGGAAAACCCTCTGGAGGTATCTACTTTCCTCTGATTAGAACAACAAATCCAAGCAATGGGAGACTGGTAAGGTTAAAAAAAGAAACAAACATAAGGCTTTTAGAGTTGGGTCTTGAATATTTTTGCCCATCCATAGGAGTGAAGTTCATATAGCCAAGGATGGTGCGTTTTGAATGTTTAATTAGAATGTTTAGTAACACATGTCCTAAAAATCTGCCTATGATTTGTAATAAGTTGGTGTGCCCAGGCTCATCTAATAGCAGTGCAAGCGTAGCAGCATTGTGCTACTCTAATCCTGTCATCAGTAAATGACATGCAGATTATACATGTACAGATGTGTGTGACTCTTTAAAAGAGTATCCAGCTTCTATGTTGTCATTAAATCCCGCTGTAAGAGATTGCCATAATTGCATATGACCTGTGTTCCCATCTGCTGTTTCTATCATGTGGTTGGCTACTTTGTCACTATGCTGCAGGTACTTTAGTATCCTGTAAAATACACAAAACAACAGTAAGTTTTAAAATGGGACGTAGGGTTATTTTCTTATGTGAAGCACTGAAGCTACTATAAATCCTTGCAGGATTGTCTGCTCTGGGAACTCCAGAAATGAAGTACAGAATATGTAGCAGTCTGTGACCTTAAATCATCTATATCTGGAAGAAATAATTAATGCAAGTACTTACTCTAACATAGCATAGGGCAATAATATTAAATACTTAAATTTTTGAGAATGAAATAGCTCATGGGAATCCTTGAGATAATAAAAAGTATTTTGGAATGTTGTGAGTATAAGACTTATAGAGGAGTGATTAATACTCCTCAGGCAGAACATACAAAAAATGAAATGATTCCTGCACATTAGCCTTTAGGAGCTGTGAATTGTAGAGCAGATAAGGAGATGCTGTAAGCATTTCAGTGCTTATGATCTGGAGAACAAAGATTTAAGATCTAAAAGATTTGTTCACTAAACAATAAGGCACTGACTTGTGCAGGTGACGCTATGTTGCTGCAAGAGTTGAGAATTACAGTGGATTTGCATGAACTTAAGATCTGGGGAATGATTGAAGACTTCTGCTAAATGTCCAGTGTCACTGCTTGTGTCACTAGAACATTACTTCAAGTAATTGCACAAGAATAAGTAATTAGGACAGGAAATGTGGTGCCAGGTAACAATCAAGTTTTTAGGGGAAACACTGCTCTACAGAAATGAATGAAAATTCCCATTAACTTTAATGTTAGTTATTTAGTTTTGTTTTCAGTATTGATTGACCTGCTGTGCTAATTACAATTACACATAGGATATTGCACACAAGTATGTAAGCAGATACATACATGCATGCAGGATACATAAATACACACAATGAACATACACTCTATAATGAACAGACAGGTACTCTTCTGGAAGGTATATAAATCCTGTGCCCAAACTAAACATGTGGATTGTGCACTGGTATGTAAATCAGGTCCTCAGTGCTACGAATGAACATACCCATCAAGTGGAACTTCTTTGTAGGCAAATCGGTGTGTTAGTCAGTCTTGCTCTCATTAAAATAAATCTAGATTTACAGTAAGTGATTTTGTAACAGATTTTATGAATTCCATTGTAATTATGAGTGCAGTGCTTTGCAGTGTGTTTATTCAACAATGTGTGCATGTTCACAAGAAAGGTCAAAGAAAGGTTTATTGCTGAAGCTGTCTGTCATTGCTTTTTAGAAACGTTTATCAAAAAGTTATGCCCAGCAAAACCGTGCAGCTTGCCTTTTGATGTTTTTGTCTGATGGAAAAACTCTTGTGAACATATCTGGAAAGAGACCATAAAATAATGCCTTTACATTGGCCTTTTAATTAACTATTACTAAAACCCCACTGCTTTTACAGTTCAGTAACTTTTTTTTTTTTTTTTGGATGGTGCACTACACTGGTTGCCACTATTAAAGCACATTCTAACAAGCATCCTCCACCCAAAGGGAGCTGCAGGGAGCAAGAGAAATCCTTCAGTTATCATTTAACTAGCTGTATATGCACCGTTAAAAGTTTAAGAAAAAAAAGTACAGAAAGGGCACTTGCAAATTTTAAGGTTGGTTTTGTTATTAAACAAAATATTACTAATTTTGAGAGGATGTGCACTTCCTGAGAAATCGGAACCTGCTGGGTACAGACACTGCTTTTTAATGCTACATCCCTGAAAATAATCCTGAGTTGCCTTAGCCGGAATGCCTGAGAAAAGGCAACACTTGTGCTGGAGCTACTACTGGGCGTCATACTGTGTGATTAACTTCCATTTCATAAGGAGGATTTATGATTACTGCAGAGATGAGCAGGGCAGCTCCTTGTTGGCCTGGTGTTTCCATGGTTGTACAGCAGTCCTTCACATTCTGCTCTATAATGACAAGCAACCAAATAAAAACTGTTTCCAGTTTTTCCTTAGGGGAAAAAAAAAAAGTTAAGGAGTTTTCAAATGTGTTAAGAACTGGAAGACCTCAAATAAGAGGGGTGAAATTCCAGTCCCAAGACTGGTAGAAATGCATAACTTGGCAATAAGTATTTTGTTAGAGCCCTGCAAGACAGCAGTTAATATCAGATTAATTGCAAATCAATTGTTTGAAATATGTTGTCTCTTCTGGGGTGTTTGATTGCTCCCAGATAATGAGCTTGGGAAGGTATTCATCTCCCCAAGAGAAACAGAAGTTTCTGTAAACTTGACTTTAAGAAGTATTGCTGCAGGCAGTGTAATCTATACAAGCAAATAAAGCCCAGGAGATGGGTTGCCTTCTGGCAGACTATTAGAAAGAATTTTCTTCCAAACATACAATTCTTCAAAATAACAACTATTATTTTTAACTGGGAATATTTCCTGTTTGAGCTAGTGTTTTCAAAAGCCTTGGAATCAGAGTAACTCCTGTGTTTAGTCCTGCTTTATGTCAGTGCCATATGACTCACACCTCTGGGAACATAATCTGCCATAGCTTGGGTTTGGTACTGACTGAGCCTTGTGCAAAGTAGTGCTATCAACCTGGTCACACTCCCCTGGCTCTTAGGGGAAAACAAAATTAAAGATGCAAAGAAAGGCCAAAAGGTGATTGCAGAGCTCCCCTCGTGGGGCAGAACTGCAGCAGGTGGAAGAGGGCCGGGCAGTGTTTCAGTTGCAGAGATGTGCAGAAAAGGGGTCCTTTGAGGACCAGTCAGCTGTTCTACAATCACTTTGGACCCTGAAGAATCTCTAGAATTAAATAAAAGTAACCCGAAGAGCCATCTTGGAAGAAATGCTGTTCAGAGCTTGAATGTCTTTTTTTGTTGTTACTGTTGGGACAGTGGCTGGAGAACAGATTCCTGCTGTTTGCTTGATAGCTTCCATGGTCCTGCAAGGGGACAGCAAGGAAGTTCTCCAAACGCTGTAAACTTTCCTACATGACAGCTTGAAAAAAAGATAACTGAATGCAACTGCTCTGAGAAGCCAGTAATAATGATACAGTGCCTACCTCTTAAAGGAAGAGCTCCAGTTATATTCCAAGAAAACTCTTGTTCTGTGGGTGAAGCTACTGACTTCCCCGTACAGCTGAGAAAATCCATTACATTAGAAATGTAATTGTAAGGCATTAGAAAAGGGATAGCTGGGAGGAAGCAAGGGAGGTGACTCCCCTCTTGCTGTCCTTCCAGCCAGCAATCCACTGAGAACTTGCAGTGATCTAACCAAATCTGGCCTTTTCATGTTATGAGAAGGAACTTTATATCTAGTTTCTGCTGTTTAAAACAAGACAACAGCAAAACAAACAAACAAAAAAAAAAAAGCCCAAAACTAAGAAAAACCATCAAACCTGTTAATAATGGGTAATAATTTGAAATACTGCATTCTCAGCACCATCACCTAAGTGAAGAATTCTTTCCTAACATTTAACCTGTTGATGCAGCCCAGGTTACAGTTGGTCTTCTGGGCTGCAAGAGCACGCTGCTGGCTCATGTTCAGCTTTTCACGCACCAGGACCCCCAGGTCCCTCTGAACAGGGCTGCTCTCAGGGCCTTCTCCTCCCAGTCTGCACACATACCTGGGATTGCCCCAACCCAAGTGCAACCCAACCCTTGCAGTTGGCCTTGTTGAACCTCATTAGGTTTTCATGTGCCTCTTTTTTGAGTCTGTCCTGCTCCCTCTGGATGACTGCTGTTCTGTGTCTTCCTTCTGTGGTGTCAGCTGTACCACACAGCTTGGTGTCACCTGCAGACTTGCTGAGGGTGCACTTGATCTCATCACCTGTGTCACTGATAAAGATTTTAAAGAGTATCAGTAGCCTGGTTTGACAGGATTTTCTCATTTATTCATTTCAGTGACAAGGTATGTCTGTGAGAATATTACGGTAGATTTCTTGGTATTTCTTGGTACGGATTTCTTGGTAGAGGGAATACAGCAACTTTGGGACTGGATTCTACACAATTCCTTTTGTAAATGGATGAATATTTTGGAAAATGTTCTATGTGGAAACTTCAGCGGTTCTGTAACTCTTTGATGTAAAATTCTGTTTTGGGGAAACTTCTACTGTAGGGCTGCAAGGACGATGGTGCTCACTACAGGGATTAAAGTTTTACACCTCACAGATTAGATATCTCTATAAAGCGATGGCACAAGAATGTGCTGCAATTATCTATAATATCCCAGACGTGACGTGAGTGCTATGTATTTATTTGAGACACTTAGCAAAGATACAACTGATTTTCTGCTGACAGTTGGTATTCTGAAGTATTAAGTTCTCCATTTAGATGTAGTTATCCCGTTATGTCTTGTTATTTCAACCCACTTTTATGCCTTTTCCTTTTTTTAAGACATGTTCTATCAAAAATAAATAATTAAGCCACAGATGAACTGTCAAAAGGGAACATTCATATTTTAACGCAACATTAACATTTTGGTAATTAACATGGCAGTTAATGCTTTTAGCAGATGTAACAACATTAGACTTGTAAATTTTAATTAAAGCTAATGGTTCACGATAGCTGTAGGGATCAGGCATCCTCTCTGGATACTGAAAACACGTCTAATGTGATTAGAAATACTAATTGAAGAAAAAAGGACTGCAATAGTGATGACTGTACTTCCTTATCCTACTGAATTATTACAAACCTGCAGCAACTTTTAAAATACATTTGTAACAGGAAGATTGAAGAGTCAAATGCTCCCCTTGAAGAAATGCAAAGGGGGTCAAGAGAACATTAGATATTTTCTATGTGTTAGAAGAGAGAAAATTATTAATGAAAGCCACTTCTCCTTCCTTATTCTCCTGAGAGTGTATTCCCAAGAAATACCATAAAGTTATTTGGTTACGTTTCACACCCCTTTTGGATTTAATTAGGAACTAATATGTTAGTTTTAATTCCCTTGGAGGCTTTGAATTCCAACGGCAGGCACGGAAGCAGGACTGGCACTGGGAACTGTGACTCTGGTGGATGTTTCTCAGCTTCACTGCGCGTTAAAGAGATTGGTAGCGAGTCCTTTTCACGGCTTGTTGAAACATGAAACATTTTAATAAGCACAGGGAAAGGATTAGTTTTACTAAGGGTAATTACAAGCTGCTAGCCACCTATAAAATGCACTTACATTTTATTGTAAAATGCCAGCAATATTTATTTCACTTGTTATGTGGATTTTTCCTTCTAAATCTGGCTCAAAGTCTACTGAAGTTGGTGGGAAAAATCTCTAGTCCCTATTCTAAAAAAATACTATAGAAAATCATGTCCTTTCCACTGGGAGTTCTGGCTAATAAGGATTAAACACTGGAGCTTAAGTTTGCTTTTTTGACTGACAATAGTTATTTTTGCTATAAATGTGGTTATTCCCCACTAGTGCCTTTAGCTCTGCTTCTGTCAACACCCTTCCAACATCATCATAAATTATTATTCATTTACTTTGCAGTGCAGGCGTGGGCTCCATTCCACTAGGCAAAGTGCAAAGACATGGTGAGAGACAACTCCTGTTTGGTAGAATTACACTCTAACTAGTTGTGACAAAGGCTGAGAGGAAGGATGCTAGGAGAACTAATGCTGTTTTCCCTCCATTTTATTTCTAGCTGAAATAGGAAACTTGATCAAGCTTGTATGGAAAGACTGAATAAAGCTACTTGAAGAAAGCTTATCAAGTAACGCTGCAGTTCAGAACACTTGCAAAGATTTATATTAGTTTCTGGGGAAAGAGCCTGCAAGAGAAATGGAAATCTTTTTATCTTGCATTGGTACTAAATATGAAAATTAAATGGTGTTTAAGTAATTACAAACCTTAGGCTGTCTTTTCCAAAGGTGTAAATTTTGTTGAATTCCAGTAAGAAAGAATATCTCCATATGTATTTTGAATAGCTGTCCAGCTGTATCACCAGGCATGATGCAGTGGTTAGCAGTAAGTCTGAATATTCTCCTTTATAACCCACTCTGCTTTTTAAATAGCAATACCCCTATCACTTGCTGACTATATTATCTGATGAGGTAAAAAAGCCAAAAAAGAACAGCCCTAAACCAAACTCATTGACATCAGTCTGATTTTGCCAGCTTTACAGGTGGACATTTGGGATGACATTGTGACCTCCCTGAGGAGAACAGCAAAGCTTCCATGAGGTCAGTGGCTTCATGATTTACTTGTATATTAACCAACCAGGAAATGCATTATCCTATGAATCATTTTCCACTGGGAAATACCATATGTTTTACAGAGCTTGTTCTAAATTTTACCTGTACTATCATTTTCATAAATATCTTCCATGAACTCCGCAGGGCTTTGACATTGAGGTGTACAATGGTGAGGATGGCTGATGTACCTAAGAATTTAGTCAGGTGGGAGGAGAAACAAAAGTTAAGGTTGAGGTGTCAGTGCATTCTCTGGACACAGTGTCTGAATGTTTAGGCACCAACGAAGCTAATGTGATTCAGCACTCGGGTATTTATTTTATTTGGCATAAAATGTTGCAGATCTGGATTTTCATTAATAATTTACTATAACTTCATGGTAATAATGACTCAAGCAGAACACATTTTGTGAAATCTATGACTTAGTGAAAGAAAGGACAAACTTAGGTGATTTTTTTTTTTTTTCTTTTCTGGTTAAAAGAACATTCCTGGATCCAACAGCCAAGGCTCAAGTCTTCCACTGCGTAAATCAGTGTGACCTCACCAAAGTCAGAGCAGCTACACTGACTTACACTAAGAATCTGGGCCTTGGTGACACCAAGTGTATTGTTTATAGTTTTTATTGGCAAGTGCATGTTTATAGACTTTGGGACAGTTTCTAATCCTGTGTCATATCGTAAACACTACTGCCTCATACAAACAGACATAACAGTTATTTGAAAGTTGTAAGGCTTTACAACTTCTGTAAGAGTTCCTTTTATATGAATAACACAAGTTTCTGGTTTTCAGTGAAAGAGCTTCGTGCACGTAGGGCCACTGCCGGACATGAGTTAGGTAATTTGTGCTGCTGCAAGAAGTACGAGCAGCCAGGCTCTGGCATTCAGAGCAGGGTAATCAATTCATTTCCAAGGTAAAAACTTCAACATACCTAAAGGGAATACGATGTTGTCATTGCCACAGAATTCCTGAGACCAACAATCTTGTGAGATTCAAAACACAAGGAAAAAAAACCAACCACTAAACAACAGTAGCTTGATGCATTAGAGTACACAATGATTATTCCTAAACAGGAACAGATATTCCAAGTAAGAGTTATTTAGGCTCCCTGTCAGGCCTTGCTATTCTCGCCAGGCCCTGCTTAAAAAAAGTCCTCTTTTGGCTTCGTTGTTTGAATCTCATATATCAGTGCTTTATTTTTGTGATATTGCACAAAAATATTTTGTGATTTTTTATTTTTTTTTTAACTGGATGGATGTATTTTAGATGCTATTTTGGATAGTTCTCAATCTGAAAGTAGAATAAGGTTCAGTTCACTGCTCCTTTTAGTGCATGTACCGTCTGTGTGGCAAAAGTTTTTTGCATGTGACAATTATGGAGAAATCAGAAACAGCACACTGCATTAATAATGTCTTGGGATCCTAAATGAAAGAAGGACTAAAATCTTTCAAATTACTGCATTTAAAATTTAAAACAACAATTTGGTGTGTGTGTGCAAAGCAGGAGAATTTAGGTGTTTTGTTTGCTCACAACACTATTTCCTTACTAAGCGAAATTTCACCACAGCTTTAGGTTCCTTAAACTCAGTATTTCTCACACTTGTTTATACAGCCCTGCACAGCAATACTGCTAAGTGTCCAGAGCTCTTTGATGGCCCATAAACCTGAGTTGTCAGCCTCCACGTTTTAGATTTATAACTGCATGTTCCATCATCCTATGCTTTAAAAACTGTAATGGATAAACGAAAAGGAATAACTCTATTTGCATTAGAATGGAGTTCATCTCCTCAAAATGATGAGCAGAATCATCTTTGGAAAAAACAGTTAAAAGCAATTCAATCCTCCTCAGTATTTATTGTCCAAATGCTTAAAGGATTTGGAGCAAAAAGCATTAAGTGATTGTGTCCATAGTTCTCTGAAGTACCTGCATTTCTACATTATCTCCTGTACGATTTTTTATCACTGGCAAACTTGGTCATCTTGTGTTTTCTCACCCTTTCCCCATTCCTCACCCTTCCAAAAGCTTCAGCATGTCTGTGTGGTGTGACAGGCTCCCCAGCAGGAATGTCTCATGAGACTTACTGAAGCCACCAGGTTTTTTTTTCTGGCCTTATCTTGGTTAAAACTTTGTCTTTAAATCACAGTCAAACTTGGCCTTACAACATCTACCACAGCAGGTTTCCTGCTTCTGATGTTTTTGGAAGAGGTTTCACAATTACTTTTTATACCATTACCAACATTTTCCTTGAAATGCTTTTGGCCTGCTTTTTACAGTTTTACGTTTAGATTGCCAGAGCTTTTGCTACTTTCTGTTTCCCTCATCTGAACACAACATTCTAAGAGTGCTTTTTTACTACTATCCGTTACTCTCCTGCAGAGCTCCACTGGTCTTCAGCCATTCCTTCCAGAAGCTTCGACAGTTGATAGACACTTGCTCAGCAATCCTAACGCAGGTCACTGTCCCCTTTGGCTCTTACTTTTAATTTGCTTCTGACAAGCTTACTTGACATCTTGCAGCCATCTTTTCAAAGTTCACTGTTCCTACGGTAAATTTATTTGTTCCCTTTCACTTCTACAAAGGTGTTGAATTTGAATGTATTGTGATCAAAATTCTAGAATGCTTCTTTGATACAGAAGCCTGCTGCCCTACTTCATTCAAAGCAAGAGGTCTCTGAGCTTCTCTAATGAATTGAATTTAAAACTGGTGTAATATCCTATGGCAATATTTATCAAGCCCAGAGAGAACTGATATCTCTTCACTCTGGCCATCACACCTTTCTAATTTCCCTGCCACAAAAAAGGTAGATACATGAGCTTTTTTACCATTAGTAACAAAGAACCAGGACAGAGGGAAACTTTAAGTCTGAAAATTCAGGCTTCAAGGTTTTATAGTGAACAGTTGCTCCTTTTGATTAATTTCCTCTGGTTTATTGATTTGAAGAACCTGAAGAATTGTTAACCATTGAGCTGTTATGTTACCTCTTACATCTGTGACCCCAACGACATCTATTCCCAGCTTCTCTGCCCTAGTGAGCTCTTTTGCCTGAAATTGTTAAAGTTTTGAAATCTGTATTTTTCTTGAGTCTAAAGTTTATGCTGTTAATGAACATCTCAGGAAGCTAGATGCATGGAGTCCTAGATAATAGGAGTAGCAGGAAGCACATAAGGAATCACCTGGAGAGTAGGTTTAAACTTTTGAGTCCTTGCTTGACTTAAATGTCATTGCCTAAAAGTCTCTAACTGCTTTTGAGTCTGGTAACAAAATCCTGGCAAAGACCACCGTTTCTGGTTCAATGATAATAACACACAACACCGCCATACCTTTTATGATCATGTGGTATTTTAGATAATAACCTGAATGGTAGCCATGTTTATAGTTTTTATATATACCAATAGATTTCAGTGACCAGAAAAAGACTCATGGAGCTTTCTTAAGTTGATTAACTAATTAACAATACTGAGGCTGGTGAAGCGCAGCATCAGTGACAGTGACATCTGCCAGTAGAGCTTAGGAAGCATCTGTAAATGAGAATCTGCAGTTACCAACTGTTCAACGTTGTTACATATTTCTCTACCGAATTCAACAGTAAATTATGAATGTGCATTGCTACAATATCATTACTTGCAGACTGTTAAGGAAGATCAAAATTAACTCCCAAATTAGAATTAGTGAGGGGTATCTATAACTCTCCCATATATATTGTAGAACTCACATCTAGTATGATACCTAGGGAAAATATGGTTATTTATGATCTTTCTGTAATTCACAGGATCTCTCTGCCATCTCTACAATTCCCTCTTATTTAGTGATCTTTTTTCTCAGTATGCAAAACCAGTGCACTTAACTTGCAATTTTAACCTAAGGATAATTAAAAAATAGGCGGAACAAGATGGTACTAACAGTCAATAAAGTAACAGTCCTATGAGAGCCCTTTATCTCCACAAACATTACCTAAGGCAAACTGCAGGGACCAAACTTATCAACTAGCTCCAGTATAGGGAGTTGTATGCTAAACTCCTTCCTTCTGCCTCTGGCCTGCTTGATTCCAGGTGTGGAGCATTTGCCACACCTCCAGCAGCTGGTAAGGCCTAACCTAAGAGCTGTGTTCTTCCTCTCAGATCCCTAATTCCAATGTCTTCATCTGTTTTCTCTAAGCCTTTGCTAGCTGGTTAGTCAGTGTCCCCTGCAGCCTCCAAGAAAATCACTTACCAGAGATGAGCTTGCTCCTCAACAACCCCTTAGGCTAGTCAATCTTCCAGAGCCTTTTCTGCCTTTCTGACTCTGTACGATGTGAAGGCTCCATTACCAGGAATGTTAGATGGGTTTATTAAAGTGAAAATGTGCACTGAAAAGCAAAGGAAAACATCCCTTTACAAGTAAAGCTTTGTACAGCGCAGGCCTGAAGACTGACTTTGATAGCACATGGCAGGTTTGTCACCCTGCAAATTTTAAATTTGTATTTTATTTAAAATAAGTGTAGTATCTTATTAAAGCCCTTTTTTTTTTTTTTTTTTTTTTTTTATAAGGCTCTTTTTGATGTCCATGATGATGTTTGGTTCACTGAAGCAGCATATTCAGCTTTAAGTCTCTGGGTTCTCAAAGCACCAAAAAGAAAATGGAAGCAGACATTTTTTAACCAAATGAGGCTAGAATACAGGAAAGAGAAGAAGATGCAGCAGTTGGCAGTATCAGGCTAAAACAGCATTTGGGTTCAGACAGCTGAACAGTGTAGAAATGCAGTAACAGTGGCTACAGTGACATAATAAATGGAGAAAATTGAGGATTAAAAATGTAAGCGCAGTGGATATAAAAATAACATCTTGCTCAAACAAAACAAAAAACCCACGTGGATAAAGCATCAGATGACATACTGCTATGATAAAGAGGAAATGTGCAGAATCATTAATAAATGTATTAACATCAGAGAAATGAGACAGTAAAGAAAAATGTATTTTTTGACTGTGAGGGCTTCTATCCCTGCGCACCCCACAGATATCTCAGGGCTGAGGTCCACCTCACAAGCAGGCTGTACTTCTGCAGCGAGTTGAATGGACTTTTTCCAGACACACTGGTCCATAACTTATTTGTTCTGCAAGAGACTTCGATAAAGTACAACTTAAACAAAAACAGTTGTCCTTTACATACGGTTTCTTCACCTTAGGAAGAAGCTATTTGATCACAGTGCCGTGTAACCTTCCTTGAGAAATCGTGCGGTATAATTTGTGCTCTTTCCATTGTGCGCCAAAGCAGCCTGGGCCGAGGCTTCAGGCGGGTGCTGCTGGCTGATCGCAGAACCAGCGCCCTGATTAGACAGGCCTGCGCGCCTACTGATGCTGTTCTGCTGCGCGGCTTCGCCGGGCGAGCGCCGTGCCTTCAGCGCCGCTGCCCACCGAGGTCCGAGCGCTCCGTGCCTCAGAACCTTCGCGAGCCCGTTACCTCTGAGCCGGGCCGAGCCGCACCGCACCAGCGCCGGCGGTGCAGTGCCGCCCGGCCGGCCGTGAGGCGCCCGACGGAAACCGCAGCCCGCCCCGCCGAGCCGCCGCCGGGCGCCCCACGGCCACGGGCGGCAGGGGGGCGGCGGGGCGAGGCGGAGCCCGGCGGCCGCCCCGCCTCCATCCTCGGGGATGCCGGGATGTTTACGGGCCCGGCAGGAGCGGCGGGGGGCGGAGAGGAGGTCGGGGCCGCAGCGGGCGTCCGAGCCGGCGGCCAGCAGTCTAGCTAGGTGCCTGCCGCGAGGCGCGGCCCGGCTCCGGCTACCCACAAGCCGGAAGAGGTGAGGCCCGCCCCGCGCCGGGAGCAGGCGAAGGCAGCGGCGGGTTCCCGGTGAGCGGGGTGCCGCGGGGCCGGGGCGGGAGGCGCGCGGATGAGCCCGCCCGCCTGGAGGCGCTCCCCCCGCTGAGTCGCGCGGGCGGACCGCGGGGTCCCGCCTCTCGCCGCCTCGTATTGGTCGGTGGGGCTCGTTCTCGCGGCGCCGTTGGGCGGCGCGGCTGCCGCTCCCTCCGTCGTAAGGGGAGGGAGCGGTGTGGGCCGGGGAGAGAAACTTTCTGCGGGCGGGGGCGGGATGGTGGCGGGCAGGAGCCGGCCCGGGGCCGCCTTCGCTCAGTCGGCGCCTGCGGGGCGGCGAGGGGCGTCGCGGCGGCTCTTGAGGAAGCGGCTCCCTGGGGTCGTGGTGGGCCGAGGTCCCGCAGCGGCTCCCGGGTCACTCGGGAGCCGGGGAGAGGCGGGGGCGGCGCGGCCCCAGGCGGTACGCCTCGGGCTGAACTCCTCGGGTAGTGTCGCGGAAGGGGCAGCCGCTCGTGGTGTCTCTCGGCGTTTCCTTGCGAGTGCCCGTCCCCTCTTGCCTGGCTCCTCTCGCCTGGCTGTGGGCCGTGTCCGGCGCAGGTGCGGTGCTGCTCTCGGCCTGCCGGCTCCGCCTTGGGTTGGCTGCGCTGTGCTGAGGCTGCCGGGCGTGGACGGCGTGGCTGTGTGAGACCAGGAGAAGCAGGCCTGCTGAGAAGCGCTGGGAGCGGGGCATCCTCTGTCAGTATAAAATAATAATAAAAATTAGATCGGTAAATATCTTTTCCCCGTGGCTTCGTGTTTACCTTGCACAGTGCCCGATTTTGGTTCTGTGTGCACCTGTTCTGAGTTTTGGCTTGCGTCTGTACAGACTGTCCCTTCAAAATAGATGCTTTTCTTTGGAACTTGAGCTTTTACTTTGAGTTTCATGAGAGGCATCAATTCTGCCTTGCACGACGTAACTGTCACAGCACTGTTTTCTCAGATTGAATGCCAGCGTTATTTTTCAGGTCATGCATGTGTAGTAACTTCATTGACTGGATGTCTTTCCTGTATGTAGTTATGTGACTAGTCTGAAGTTACAGTGGACAACATATTGCTCCATAAGGTAGGCACTTCAGTCAGATAGATGTCATGTGGATATTTGCAACTCCACTAAATTGTAAGACTGAAATTTTAAAACATGTTCCATTCGTTGCTGCTTTGGAAACAGCTTAGAGTTGCAGTACTATAGAGGTGTCTGCATTTAAAGTTTTTGACTCGTGCTGCTGCGAGAGGGATGAAATGCAGTAGAATGCTCTGATTAGTTCATGTGCTCTGGAAAACAGGAGAAAAGAAGGGTAAATTGTTTTTTTTTGTTGTGGAAAGAGAGAAGTTTGCAAGTATCATCAAGCAGCTTTAAAGTAAGAATTTAAAGCCCTGCAGTGATATATATTTGATACTGGAAGGAAATAACACAAAAGCACACTTGCATGTTCTTTAATTTCAAAGTATTCAGGATGTTTTATTTAGAAGTGTCTGATGTTTGGGTAGATGGATTTTCAAAGCATGCTCAGAGACTTTCAGTGGAAGGATAGAGATACTGCTTTTATGGTAGATACCTTGTATTCAACATAAAAACTAAAATAAAAAAAATGGATGTAAAATAAAAAAAAGGAACTTTAGTCCACTGAAAATCTGTTTTTGATTGACTTACTGTTGTGCCTTCCAGGGTCTACAAGAAATAGGCAAATGGAGTCTCATGACTGTAGTGGAAATTCCTTCCAAAGAAGGGAGAATAAGTACAATTTTAGAGTTGTTTAGCTGAAGACATGTGAGTATATGAGAAACTCATGTGAAAGATTTATCCTCAGACAGTCAAAAAAGAGTACATGAAGTCAGTCGGTGGTTTTGCTATAACATGTGGTATCCTCTGAATTGTCAGAGCCTGAGATACACCTGTATTTTCCTTTTATTGTGCCAAAGTTGAGCTGAATTAGCCTGCTATATTTGTTCATGGAGATGCTCTGGGGAGGCAGTTTGCCCTTGCATGTGAAAAATGCATATTTAATAGACTTAGTATAGGATCTTGCCTTCACATTAGTTCTGTGTTTGGTTGTATCGCTGTAGTGGAAATGCTAAGTCATGGCCTGAGCCGGTGATTGAGCACCTGGTGGGAAGGCAGGTCCAACCCAAGGGAGCTCAGGTGCATGCAGTGTACCTGGGTGACTTGGAAGGGTTGGAGCCAGGATCCACTCCTTCCCAGACATCATTTAAGGGCTGGCAGTGGAGGGAAGGGCACCTCTTGCTACAGATCTGTACCTACCTGAGGCCTTCCAAAGGTAAGCAGTTCTTTTTCTTTGTTTCTGCTGCATTTGGACACGTCACCATCGGTCCCTTGTTGTCTTTGGAAGATTGACAGACTTCCAAACATCTGTGCTGAATGGTTGAATTCTCCTGATCTTGGTAATTTTTGGGGGAAAAGGTGACCTGCAGTAACTTCTAATGTTCATTATTTGCAGCTTATCCGGAGGTCCCTTCTGATTCCCAGGAAGTAGTGCTTAGAACTGACAAGGAGGGGAGATATCCTTGCAAAGGTTAATGCTGTGAATAGTCATAGGAGTTTATCGGTGATTAAGTTCAAGAAAAATTGTTCAGTTCAGCTATGTTGTATACAGTGTGCACCAGAGATGAAAATAATGTCGGAATTCCAAAGTGGTGATGGGGGCAGCCTTTAGAGCACTCATTTCCTGTATTTATCTTGGTGTGAACCCTGCTGGCCACATAGGAAGTACTTCAGTCTTGCAGTGCAGTACAGCATCGCTCTCCATTGCCTTCTTAAGAAACTACTGAAAGGATTGTTTTTGTCAGGCTATCTAAAAAGCAGAACAGAAGCAATACTGCTAGAATATGTACTTTTTCTGTTAAAGATAATCCCGTGTGTGTCTGAAACGTAAGTGCAATTGAGCTTCCATTTCTGAAGTTAGAAAGCAGTGTATTTCAAGTGCCATTATTGCCTATGGGGCAGGCAGAACACATGTGCTTACGTATGGGAGTTTGTTAGAAAAAAAACCACAAGATTCTGAAAAGAAGAACTTGTAGGAAAATAGTATGCATGTTTGAGTCTTACTGTGCATAGTTTAGTTCTCTGATACCAGTGACTTCTCGCTGCTGATTATAGGTACCAATTCAAATAGACTATTTAATTCATGTGGCATTTGGGAACTTACATTCAAGGCTCTTTGCTTTAATCTGATTGGGATGATTTATAACATAGTTATTACTGTTATATTTAGTAGCTGAACGAGATTAATTGCTTTACATTGCCTTGGGAGTTCAGCATGTGGCTGAGATGTTTGTTTTTGGGAGAAGCGGAGCCAGCTGCTACACTGTTGATGGTCTGGTCCTTTTCAGTTCATTTTAATCCTCTGTCACAAAGCTATTGATTCCTTGAAAACTGGAAAGCAAAAATATCACAGGTAAACTTCATGTTCAATCTATAATAAGGAAGTAGAAGCTTGCAGTTTGAAAAGGCATAGCGTTTGGCCTGTAGAGGCCCTTCTTCTGTACCCTTTTCTTCCTCATCTGAAAACAGATCCAAAAAAGGAGTTGTCTTCACAGCAGTGGATTTCCAATACTTGCCGTGAGTGGAATTCAGAACTGTGTGTTAGGTGTGTGGGCTGCTTGTGAGGTTCGTGGACACAGCCGGGGCTCGGGAGCAGGAGCTGTGAGCAGCCTGCATACACTGCACTACACAAACAATTAGTCATTGAGGAGACTCCAAAAGCAGCAATGGATCTTGCAGATTTTTGCTGGTAGAGGTTAAATGTAAGATACAGAAACAGCTGTGAAGCTTTGCGTTGTCCTGCAGAGGTGAAGTGTCTGGCTTCTGGTGCTCTGCTTCTGGGCCTGGGGATCTCACACCAGTCACTGCAGCTGTGGGAGCTGTGGACTAGGAGGCGGTGTGAGAGGATCCTGAAAAACTTCTTGAGTCTGGCTGGTATTCCTGCTCCCATTCTGTATGCTGCTTCATTTCATCATCTTGGAGGTAGCTTAGGTTTTAAATTGTGTGCTGAAGTTATGCTTTAAAGAGAAAGGGCATCTCATCACCCTGCCCATGTGTTGGCCTGGGGAGGGTTAGGTTTTAAGGGCTTCCAATCACATCTTAACTTCCCTTCTCTGAAAATCTTGTGGGTTGTTGTTTTTTGTTTTTTTTTTTTTTTTTCAGTTGGACTTGTTACCATATGTTTTGTTTCCTGCTCCTGCATACCTGCATGGTATTTTGCTGACAAAACTCTTGGCTTTCTACTGAATAACTTGTGTTCTCTCTGTGTCGGCTGCCTTCCTGTTATTGTGTTGTGTTTTTTTTTTTTTTTTTTTTTTAATCATTTCATACTTTTTATCATCTGTACCTAAGGCTGAACTAAAATGAAATGTGAGCTAATGCAGTTACTCACTGTTGCCAGAAGGAAGATGTTCATTTCCCTCTGATCTCTCCCTTGTTTCCTATCTCTGCTCTTGCTCAGCAGACCGAAGGCTCTGGCAGCCTCCCCTGTGCCTCGCTCAGCGTGTGTTGCTTGTGGAGCGTGGGCCTGGCTGCATTTGGGGCTGAACCAGCTCAGCAAACGTTCTGGGGTGGTCAGGATGGCTAAGCAGGATCGTGTGCAAAAGAAAGGAAGACCTTAAGTGCTTGTGAGCTGTTAGATTGGCTTTGTGCTTGAGGAGTAATTTGACCAGAGGTTTAACTGATGTAACTTAGGGCTGCTCTGTCCCCAGCTGCATCTTCCTGTCTCTTTTCTGCTATCACAATTCCGTCCTTGTGTCTGCAAGGGGAAAGATTTGAAGAACTGATCAGGAGAAAAAATGGAGTTGCCTGACAGGGTTGGTTTGTGGCTGGTCCACTAAAAGAACACTGGTTCCTCCCAGGGCAGGGAGCAGGGCCTGGCGCGTGTGGCTGAGGGGAGGGAGGGAGGTGCCCCAGGGATGGCTGCTGTCCTTGTGTGTGCCAAGGGCCTGTTCTGCTGGTAGTGGCGTGGTCAAGGGCCGTGTATGAATTGAGATTGCGTCACAGGGAAAACGTTTGAAGGCAATGAAGTATTTCCTTTGTAACTGGCTACTCCATATGAGGAAATGGCAGCTGGATTTCTTAGTGGGTGAACAGAAACCGAGTGAAAATGGAGGCTCATCCTCAGTCGGTTGTCATGAGATAGCCAACAGTTGGAAAAAGGGCGAGTCAGTGCAGTGCTCCCTTTGGGAGCAGCTGAGAAGATAAGGAATCTACCTGCCTGACAAAACTGGCAAGGAGAGGGAGGAGAAAAGAAAATCCTTGTTACGTTGTGCCAGTGGGGGGAGAGGAAGAGAGATGGGCCTGTGAGGTGTGGCCTTTCTTCTGGCTACTGACAGAGAGCTCCTGGGGGCTGGGCAACAGTGGCTGGAACGTGTGCTTTCAGGGTCAGAAACAAGAGTGCCTGATGAATCTGGGTGGATGGATGATAGAAATATATGTGATCACTTACTATATTTGTTGATTTTTTAATTTTTATTTTTAAGTAATTAAAAAGATAATTTGTGTATGCTGGCTTCTGCTAAAATTGCTGTTGCTAAAACCAGCGCTTAACCCAGCTTAACTGTGCATGTTTGACTGCTTGTGTAGAGCTTGGAATGGACAGCTCGTAAGGAATGAAACATTTAAGCCCAAATTCATTTTGTTGATTGCCTTAAGTAAAAATAAAGAATAGTTCCTTCCACATAGGTAGATAATTATTAACTATTTCTAACTTAACAAATGCTGATAATTAGTTTTGTCCTCCACTTTCAAGTTTGTCCTCATAGAGCTGCCATCCTGTGGGAAGAGTTCAGTTGATAGTATATTCAAAATATAACTCTTTCAGAAGTACTTTGTAAGGTAATCCTGTGTGTATATATACATCTATATTCAATCATATTTACCACTTACGAGGTCACAAATAGTTTTTCTTCTGATACTGATGCTTTTGCAGAGAATTTACCAAGGAATATGGTTTTGTCATA
This sequence comes from Lagopus leucura, assembly GCF_019238085.1. Taxonomy (NCBI): domain Eukaryota; kingdom Metazoa; phylum Chordata; class Aves; order Galliformes; family Phasianidae; genus Lagopus; species Lagopus leucura. The sequence continues at coordinate 8,204,378 of NW_024962266.1, forward strand.
CTGTAGACATTTTTTTATATTGTGAAACAAATGTTTCATTTTAACGACCATTAGCTAGTAATAGTAATCATTCTGTATGTCTATACGCATAATTTATAAATGATTATGGATAGACGTGTATGTGTGTGTGTTTATGTTATTATGCATATGCATAATGTGTGTCTCTGTGTGTTCATGTATATAATGTACGTTAGTTGGGGTAAATTACAGGCTCCCCTTGTGCTCATGATTAACTTGCTCTTCCAGTGTGGAGTTGACTTTAGTCCTTGCTGATTAAGGCCTTGATCTTCTTGGCAGAGTTTGAATGAGTGTCAACTTAAATGCATTTTGCTTTATTAATACTTATATCCAACTTAGCAAAAAAAGAAATTGGTGTGGTCAAATATTTATTCATCAAGTGAATGAGTAGTTCAAATAATCAGTAAGCCATTAAGTAAATGATAAGCATAGAATACGCATGTTGCAGACTGTATGTTGGTCATACTCTGTTAATAGTAGCAAACCAGTGAAAAGTACAGTGAGTTTGAGCTGGGCAGAGCAAAGGACCTGGAAAAGAGGAGTGGGTGATGGTAGAACTGTTTATTGCTAATTATTTAGTATTGTACTTGTTGTAAATGCTTCTAATCTTTTAGATGCTTCCTAGGGAAGTAGGAACATATGAAAAAGGTCCTAGGGAGAATTAGTTAGCAATGGATGCGTGCAGTGTCACTGTTCGTATGTTAAACTGTCAGCCTTGGGAAATTTGCTGTTTACTGAAGCTGTCTGAGCATAAATTTGTCCAGAAGCCTAATGAGTTTATTGCAAATATGAGTATATGAAAACCCATGTTACAGGCAATGTTTGTGTATTTTGGTCTTTACAAGAGGAAGTGCAGAGTCCTCAGTGCAGTTGAATGGTCCTTCTGTACTGTGAGCACCTGCCCACCTTCCAGTCCCCAGCTCCGGCTGTGGGAGTGCAGCCCCCTCTCTGCTGTTCAGTGCCATCACACCTGGTTCTTCTGGTGCCCGAGCTAATGCTGAAACTTGTTGTTCCAGCATCACAGCCTGAGCTTTCAGTTTGGCTCGGGGTTGTTAAGTTCTGTGTGAGCCTGGCATCAGCTGCCCTGTGCAAGTCTTGCAAGCCTTGGCTGCTGTCCAGTAGTGTTCAAGCAGGAAACAGGAGATACTTTTTTTGATTGTACTCTGTTTGTAAGCCTCAAGCATAACCAGCTGCAGTGGAGCAGCATTGATTGGCATTTTTCCTTTTTTTTTTTTTTTTTTAAACATTTCAAGTGTTCCAGCATATTTAATAATTTTTAATGCTATTTTAAAGCTGACTCTGCAACTCTGTGAGTGGATAGTGTAGTAGCATGTGTATATATAACTGAATTTCATTTTCTTGACCTATGTTAAGAATAATTTAATGAAAAGACACTAGAAAATTCATTAAGATCTCCTGCATTTCACGTTAAATAGACCCATATTAATTATGATTCTTAGAATCCCAGTGGTATGGAGGTGGGTGAATAACTTCTTGAAATGTATGTTAACACATTGGGTTTCATCTTCCAGTTCATTATTTGGAGGAGAGGGAGGGAAAAAACAAAGAAAACCTCACCCAATCTGAAGAAAGCAAGCAGACCTTTAGGTAAACTGCCAGGGTGTTTTCTTATGCCTTTTGGAGGTGGAACAAGGACATGAGGGCTTGGGACACATCAGCATCCTAAGAGCAGCTTGTGAGAGTACTGCCTGTGTGCTGCTGCACTGTGTCCTCTGATGCTGTCAGCAGTAGGTGGGTGCTGAGGAAGGCGTGCCGATGTGGCTGGCCCAGCAAGGTGCGGCTGTTTGGAAATCTACAGCCATTGTTTCCAGAGTGCTGTTCTTTGGTTTCAACCAGGCTGACCAGTTTAGGCCACTAAGGTTTGCCATTTGAAGTGCTTACTAGATGCAGAGGACTCCAACTTCCGGACCTAAAGGTAGAGTGTATATATGATGTTAAATGGACCTCGGCTCTCCAGAAGCAATCATCCTTTAGAAAAACAAGCAAACAAAACCGAACAATGAGTAAAAAACTAAGGGAACTTATTTAAAAAAAAAAACAAAAAAAAAACCCCAAAACAACAACAACAAAAAAACCTAAAAAATACCTGCCTTGATTGACAGCGCAATCCAGAGTTAAGCGAAGGATGTGGCATCCTTTTTGAAAAGGAACTGAAGTAACTGTACCTGACCAGCACGTTGTGAGCAGTGTAAATTTGTGCTGCCGTGTTAGCAGTTATGTGGAGTACTTAAATCTATGACTAACATTTTCCACACTCAGTAATCCTTTGACTGAAGTATATTTATATTTTTCAAGTGTAGATGTTGTTTATTCTTTGACATCAATTACTGCATGTCTCTAGGTAAGTCCAAAACTAAAAAATCATGGTCTGTAGCATGTAGTACTGGAAGCCACGTATTGCTGTGGCTGATGGTGATGTTTTCTACAGGAATGTGCTGTATTTTTGTGTTGTAGTGCTGCCATCTGTTAAGACAAGGACGTTAGTGTCTGAATTCTGGCAAATACATTTCAATTTTTTATGGACTTTGAGCTATGAAAATAGCATTTGAAAAGGCACATTTCATGCAATTAGGTGGTGTGTAGCACTTGATCTCCTGAGATAACTTCTCCCTGTTTGTAAAGACTTAGTTGTGGTGAAGAAAAAAGTTGCAGGGATTTCACGTTTTTCCCAAATAGCTTTTTCTTTTTTACAAGTGTTAATTAAAAAAAATCCTCCAGCGTGATGTAGCAGAGAACTGTGGTTGGTGCAGAGGGGCAGGCTGTCTGCTATGGTTTCTTTAAGAGTCATTGGTAATCTCACCTTTAGTTAGAGGCTAGGGCACACCAACTGGAAGAGTAGCTGTGCCATACAGCGTAAGACATGTACTGCTGAAGCAGAAGGTGAGGCTGTATGTGTGCCTTCCTGCTACACCAGCTATTATTTGCGTGCAGTTTTGTTTAATTTCTCAGGAACTCTGGAGTATTTATTAAAACCGAAATTCTCGGTCTCCCTCTTGGTCTTGCCTATGTTGTTTTCCCGTATTTACATCAGTTCAGTCTGAATCAGCTTTCCTGATTGTGGGTATTTGTCTATTGCACTGCGCACCATTCCCCTCTTCATTGCACTGCATGACATTCAGCAGTGCTCTGTCACCCCTGGCCTGCTCTTCTGAGAGTGATGAAGACTCTTTAATTGAATACATCTTTATAAGTCATGTGGTGAAGACGGGGAGGCATTTACTCCTGCATGATTAGCGTAAGCACATCTGGAAATATTAGTCAGATTTGGCTTTTTGGGTGCTGGTGGTGTAGCTGCTTTGCCTCTCACTTCATCTGTTCGTGGTTTTCCGGGAGCCACTGTGTATGGAGGTGGTAGATTTGCAGAGGGAGATCCTCATGGGACATGCTTCAAGAAGAGAATGTTGTTATGTTTAAATGCTTGCATTAGCGTTTTAGTTTTGAGTGCTAACTACTTGGCAGCATTTTCAAGCATCATTTCACTAGTAAATTATAACATAAAAAAACATCTTTGGAAAAATAGAAATTATCATCTGTAATTTAAATACAAATAAGTATTACTCTGTTATGGGTTGATTGTCAAGGTGAAAGGCATGCCTCTCTGTGAAAACAGTCTTCAAGCAGCAAAATCCAATTCTTGCCTGCATTGAGAAATGGTACAAGAGATGAGTTTTGCACCCTTACCATTTTGTGTGATCAAAATGCCAAATTACTCTAAAATACAAATTGGTCATGCAGTCAAAAAAAAAAAAAAAAAATGTAGAAGGACTTCAGTATATGGGCATGAATCACTGATCTCTGCCTTTCCTCTACAAAAGCAACAAAAAACCTCAGGAGTTAATATGTCTTCCTTGCTTACTGTGGTAGAACATGTTTGTTATCTTTTCAGTTCTTTATTTCATTGTAAAAGCAAGCGGTGAGGTGCAGTCTTGTGCTAAGTAAGTTTTTCAGCGTGGTTGTGTCACCGTGGCAGGGAGGCTGCCAGGGGATGTGGTGGAGCCTGGAGGAGGCTGTCAGCGCTGGCATCCTGCAGCTGGCTGGGAAGTTGCAAGTTGCGGAGTTGTGCAGCATCTGTCTACCAGCTGTTTTCTTATTTGTCTCCTCTCTATCATTTTTAGAAATCTTCCCATTTCTACTTTATTTTGCCTCCTGCATCAGTTTGATCACACGTTTTCTGCTGACCTGCCTGAAATTGCTTCTTTGGATTTCTTTTATCTTTGTATTAATTACAGCTAATAGGGAAACCAAAGCCCCAAACTGTATCCTTGATGAAGAAGTACTATGAATACAAAGAGGAAGCTGCTGTGAGCCCTGATTGCTGTGGTGCTGGGAGTGGGTAGTGATAGTGAGATGGGTGGGATGCCTGCTTTGATGGGAGAGAGGACAAATAGTGATTGGCTGTGTGTGTCCTGCCTGCTGCTCAGCTCACTGCTGCGGTGTGGCGAGAAACTTTGCAAAGCTGCTCAGTGATGACTTGATCCATTAGCTGCGTGAACAGGGTGATGCTGTAAGAGTGGTGTTGCTGTGAACACGAGTGGTTTGTTAGGATTTCTTAAATGTTTTGCAATGAGCTTTAAAAAACTTTGTCTAAGGTTCCCTGTTTTCCCTTGGGAGCTATTTCAACCCTTATAATAGTGTCAAAAGGAATTACTGGGAAGATTTATTTTGTGTCTGTGTTTTAAAGGAGATAGTAGCTTGCATGCTTTCATGCTGAACTTCAGTTTAATGCTAGGTGAAAATCTTGTGTGATAGTTGTAGAATAAGGTTTGTGGGACATTAATAACTGTGTGCAGGAAGGCATGCTTGCGGTGTTTGAAGTATACAGATTTATCTGAATAAAATTATCGTAGGAATTTTCCTGGTGGTAAAGATTTAAGAGTTACCAGCAGTGAACTTCGAGGATTGGAAACAGGAAGTAAATCAGTTGGACACCAAAAAGC
>NW_024962266.1:8214353-8269780 GCF_019238085.1 Lagopus leucura
GTTCTCAAGGGCTCAAATGTTTCCATGATTAAATGGTTAAACAGTAGTGCAACAGCAGTTCTGTTGGAAAAGACGGAAGAGCAGCAAACTGATAAAGTTACTGATGCCAGGAAACATGATGAACATGTAAGTCTTAGCATAAGGCACTAGGAGGACTGATAGTTTGTTCTTGGTGGATAGTTATTTTTTTTTAAAAGTAACAAATTTGTGATGATTTAAGTGGAAAAAGTCTTGCTTTTTTATTGTCGTGCAAATGAAAGATAGCTTGATCTGAGGGTTAAGTATTATTTCTAATGTGTTTTGTTTGGAGTGGCTTATTGATCTTTATTCTGAAAATTTTTATTTTTTTATTTTTTTATTATTTTATTATTTATTTTAAGGCTTTATTCCCCTTAAAAATACTCTACTGGGTTTTCTTTAAAAATTCATTGGCAATTTGTGTAATTTTGAAATTGAAACTTAAATTGTCATTGCAGTACTGATCTCTTGAGAGATATCAAGCTTATTACTTGAGGGAGGGTTGCGATCAGTCCCAAAGGACATTTAGTTACATTAATTTATTGCCAAACAACGTGTGTCAGGTTTCAGAGACCATTTTCTAGTGCTTTTTGGAATGTAATAATTTTTATTTTGCTGTGCTATTGCGTATGCTGTAAATTTCTCTGCCATATCTCGACTCTCTGTTCCATTCCCATGATTTCTTCTGCTTTGCAGAACTGTGACGCAGGGTGAGAATGGGCGGTCATTTAGAGGGGGGGAAAAAAAAGGCCTGGTTCCCCCTTCTGGGAAAACTGCCAGATATATACCACTTCAAAAGCTGAAATATATTCTAAGAACTTTGATCAACAGTCTCAAAACATTAGGCTAATTCTTCCTTCATTTTCAGTGCATGAGAAACCGAAAAGGTCAAATGTGACTTGAAAAGCATGTCAATTAAGGAGGATGTGAATGCCGTGGTGCTTGAAGACAGTCATAAAATCTAGCCTTTCACTGTTAACTATGAAATTTTTATAACAATGTTTGCGTTAAGAATACAGAGACATTATAGTGTGTACTATTAATGATATTTCAAGTTAATGTATAAAGCTGAATTTTCATGTCAGAAAAAAAATAAATAATTGTCTATGAAGAAGACATCGTGCTGTCCTTACCTAGGTGATGACTGAACTACGTAGATTGCTCTGAAATTAATGCCTGCTATCAGTTTACATGGAAATGATGAGAGAGAGCACACTTATACTACTTGATGGAGCTAATTCTCAGCTACAAAACATTCCTTTCAATATGGTTACCACCACAATCTGTGTGTTTTCACTGGTGATGATCAACAGCATGCATGCTATGCCCTGCTTCTGAAGCACACCATCCACCACCTCACTTTGCTGCATCCACTGTTTGGTCTCTGTGAAATGGTCAACTAGCATCGATAAACATCAATGGGTGCAATTTTTCCCATGTGGAGGAATTTGGTGACAGACCTCTGTTTCATATGCACTTCCATGTCAGATGCCATTGTGAGACGTTCCATCTGCTGCCTTCTGTCACATGGCAGTGAAAGGGAACAGTATTGGTGGGAAGGTTTGGCCTCTATTGCAATCCCACCGCTAGCTGCCTCTAATTGCATGGGCCAACACAATAGAACAGAAGGCATTACTTTTAGCACAACCTTTGTAGCTTCTCTGCTATAGAAACCATCTAATAAATATCTAAAAATAGAATTGGTGGCTAGTAAGGAATGAGTCAAGTGTTGCAGCTCTTTCCAAGGGCTTCATCCTAGAGTTATAAGCATCCAATGTAAACTGTGCTTCCTTCAGACTGCATCCTGTGAATGTTCCTGAATAGTGCACATCAGGAGGGCTGATGCCATGTGATCTGTAAAATCACTTTCCATATGAGGGCTGGGTCCATGTAAAAGACAGTTATTTGAATGGAAGGTGTGATTTGGGTATCCTGTAGGGGGAAGCAAAATAAATATTAACCGTATCTTGAATTGTTACCAGCAGTTCAAATGTTTGGTGATAGGTCAGATGTGTCACTGATCGTTTGGCATGGCTGTGTTGGCTTGTGTAGTTGGTATCTAAAGGGGTTCTATTTGGACAGGAGACCAACTTGTTACTCTGCTTCTGTGGCTTTCCTTAAGATTTTCCTAGAAATGCTATTTTAGATAATCGCTGTCAATTCGTTATGAAATGTGTTTTTAATAGAAGTTCTAGTGAGAAGTGATTGCTTTTTAGAGGATTTCCTCTCAGTCTACTCTATGATGATGATGATGCTTTAAATTTCAGTCACTTATTTAAAATTAAAACACCACTTTGTTTGGTGTTTCATTAATGAAAGCTTAGTATAGACCAAGTGGGAAAAGTAGAACTTATTTTCATCAGGAGAGACATACTCTGTTTCTCTGTATTTTAGACCTGTGCTTGGTTTTTCCACTTTCCCCCATTGAGACAATATCTCTTAAATCCTTTAACTTTGTGTTTAGAAAAGCAAACAAACGAAAACCAGATGGAGATCTGGGCTTTCTTCTACTTTTCCCATTCTTCTTCCTTTTTCATCTCACATCTTAAGTACTGCGTGCCTGCATTTCTGACTTTTGCAAGTCTTACACCTCCAACCCTGCTTCATTTTCCTGGCAAGGCTGAGTCTATAGTTAATCCCTTTCTGTGGTTCTCTGTTTGTCTTTGCCCACAAGCTCTGCTCTAACTTACACTTAGCCTTAGAGTTACTGGATCTCAGGATGCTATTTGTTCCGATAAGACTGCCAATTTTGATTATTATTTATTTATTTTTAATGAGGCTTTCCAACAAGAATGTTTATTTTCTGCTATTAAAATTTTATTTGGCTGCAATATGCACAATGTTGATAAATGTTATATTAATGTTATATAAATGTTAATCTATGAAACGGATATTCGTAGAACTCTGTGTGTGCAGAAGCATGCGGTGGTAACGTGCTGTGGGAGAAAGGACAAGCAGATGGTGACAGAAACCACGCTCACTGAATTCGTTGTTGCTTCTGAGTCCAGATGCTACGGAGTAGTAGTATTCTTGGTTTGGTTTTGAGCTGATTCTGTAGCAGTGTGAAAACTGTTGAACTTGCAATTGCTTTCTGTTAACTTAAAAAGAAAACATAAAATGATGTGTTTTCTTCTGGTTGTACTGTTTTGTGTTTCGTTTCTTGGTGTGTTCTTGGCCTCTTCGTAATTAGGAGATGGTTTATATAGTAATCTGGTTCTGTCTTTTTCAATGGATCCCTGTTTTTGAGATGCTGTTGAAGTATTACCAAAGTAAAACTAGAATTACAAGACAAATCTTTATTGCTTCACTTTCTTTAATGTTTAAGTAATAATTTGAACCAAACAGAAATTGGTGAAGATCAGTCACATGGAAGGTTTTGAATGCACCAGTCTAAATTTGAAGAGCTTCTTGATAACTTTCCAGCCTGATGTTTGAAGTAGACTGAACAGGCCATGCCTGATGGGGAAGCAGCATGTGTTTACTACTACTGTAAATAATCCTGACCAGAGAATTGTCAGAGCTACATTGTGGGCAGTAAGAACTCCAGCTGTCCCTTAGGGAAGGAAGCAACTGCTAGGTTCTGGAAGAAATCTTGTTCTTGAAGGACAAAACCTACTCAGCTATCAGTGATTTACAGATGATGTTCTATAGTTTTACTTGCTTTATCTCTGATCTTTTTGTCTTCATTCTAGCCAGGAGCCTACAAAAAATACTCAAGAGCCAAGGCTGGAAATGAAATTTTAGAATGCTACAGAATGCCAAAAATGGGAGTCAGCGAGGAGATGATGGGTTCTATGGCACATTATAAACGCAGTCTTTGTCCCACAGGATAAGACCTTGATCAGTTAAAATGGTTACCTTTTCCACTTAGATTTTCCCTACTGCTTGACATACCACCTTTTCCTTCAAGGGTGTTAGGCTGGACTAACTTTTTTGACAATCCTTCTCAGTGGTATTGGTCTTAGTAAGATGCTCCAGCTATTTCAGCCCTATTGGAAGGGTCTGTGTGTCTGTAAACCTTTGCTAGTCTCCCCCTTTCTTTGCTGTTTGACTAAGCCTCTGTCCTTAGAATGGCATATCAGTTCTCTTGGTGATTGGTCAGTACATTACGATACAGGCAGGTCTGTGGATGAACAGTTGGTTTTGCTGTATGGGGATGTGAACTGTGAAACTAGCATGAACTTAAATACAAACTGCTTAAAATAGTGTATTTTAAGAATGTAAGTGTCTGGGCAGTGACTGTAAGGTTATATTTGCTCAATGTGGTATTTTTAAAAATAAACTTTAGCTACTCAGAATATCTCCTGAAACTGAGTTTCAACAGAATTGCAGATTCGTCACGTTTCTGCCTATGCTGTTCCGCCTTCTCTTCCCTTTCATTCAAAAATTGGAGACCTCTGTGTTAGAGGTGTAAACAATGCATCCTTTTATCCAGCGCCTAACATTCATTATTCATTGTGCGTTGTCAGTGGATTGCTACTCCAGGCCTGAATTAGAGATAATTAATCTTAGGAAAGCACTTGTAATTTCACACTTTATGGAGCACTATTGTCTCAGCACAGCAGTGGCAAAATACTGTAATGCTTGTTGTTGCTGTTCAGTATTCTCTCTTAATATTTATGTGCATCTGAGTCTTTATTTTGCTTGTCTGTCTGTAGGTTTATGTTGCAGCAGAGATGTTTGTGTTTTGCTTTAGAAATACTTTTAAGGTATTTCTATTTTAAATCAAACTTGATACAAATGGGTTAAGTAGTCATTTAAACAGTGAGGCTAAAAATCCCTTTCTTAGTACTGGAGAGGATTTCTTGCAGAAGTGATGGAGGAGCAAGCATTCCTCTTCTAGAGCGGGGGGGTGAAGTAGGCTCCCATCTTAACGTGTTTTGAAAGTGGTGCTATTTGAAATTGACACTGACACATTCATTTTTACTTGAGAAGTTGAGTTAAATTGGTAGTTGGTGATCGAGCAAATACAGTCTGCACTTAGAAGCTAAGGCTTGATGTTTTCTCTTGTGGCTGTTGTGAAACCTTCTTGCACAGAGCTTTTGAGCAGCAGTAGGTGTGTATGTCAGCCTGCATGCAAGAAGTGGACTCAGGAAGCTGATTGCACGTATTGCAGCCGCCTTGTTTAGTTTACACATCTGCCTAGGGAACAGTTTGTGTTCTGTGCCTTAAAATAGATCACGAGTGGTTCTGTAAGTACTGGGATCTCCTGACAGCGCTTACTGCTGATGCTTCTAGAATGTGGAAGGAACAGTTTTGGTGAGGGCTTGAAGAGGTCCTCTCGCATTGCTCCAGCTCTGTTTGCTGAAGTGCTTTCAGGAATTGCTAAATAGGGTACAGCCCTTGTCACAATGACATTTTGATGATGCCCTGTGAAAGCTGATGCATTGGAAAAATATTAATGTGCAGAAGTTGTATTTAATAGGTTTTCCACAGCAAACAGTTAAGTTACTTTGTAGAGTAAGTCCTTGAAAATGAAAATGAGGTTAAAATAATACGAATTCCAGCTACCGTTGTGGTTACACTTTGTGCCGTTTGTACAAACTAGTGAGAATGCACCTATAGCCTTAGTTATGCTAATGCTGATGTTGTCAGTGAAGTCAAGAGCTAGTATTTATTGTTAGCCTAACAAATGCCCTGATAATCTAATCAGGATGCAGCAGGATTTATTACTGACCAGCTAGACTGCCTGTGTGAGCACTGCGTAATTACTACAGTAATTACTGCTGGCTCCCAGCAGTCCTGTGCAAACCTCCTCAAAGACCTCCACCACAAGTGCCCAGAGCTCCTTGCTGGGAGGAGGAGGATGGCTGACAGCTCCTTCCTCCTCAGCAAGTCTCCACTGCACTGTGCTGGATGCTTCCAGGCTGCCTGTCATTAATGCTTTTTGATGGTCCCAAAGATTAATCACTTTAATTTTGTTAGATCTTTGTTGTGCAAATCTGTCACCTCGCTGTAACAGTGCAGGTACAGGGAAGACCAGTCACTTGCCTGCTGGGTGTGTGCTGCTATAGCTAAAAGAGAGAAAATAAGTTAGAGCTGAGAGAAGTGATACCTGTGTGGTAATCTGTCTCCTGCAATTCCTGTAGAACAGGTGCTCTGATTCCTACCAGGTGCCTCATGTTAGTTTTGACTTGTGCTTTGAAAGGATGTTCTGAAGTTTTAACCTCTTTCACTGGAGCTTCTGTTTTCTAGTGTGAGATGTTCTTCAGTGCTGAATTACCTTCTGATGTTGAAGTGCAGAGGGTTTTTGTTGTGCTCACATGAAGCTTCTCGTGAGCTAACCCGACTTGTGGTGGTTGTTTTTTTGTTTGTTTGTTTGCTTGGTTTTTGTTCTTAGTCTTTTCATTGGAGGAAGTTAATGTCTTTGCAGTCGGATTTCTGCATTTCTAGAAGGTGATTCTTATAGTCCTTTGGGGTTATGTCTGGGCTTGGGATGTTGAATAGCAACATGCAGAGGTTTGGCATAGAGCTGGTTATCCTACATTCGTGAACAGTAAATTGAAGTGTGTGTTTCCAAAGCAAACTTAGTAGAGAATATTGATGCTGGATTACTTAGAAATACTCTGCACCCTGAAAAGAGTTTATGAAGCACGCTCATGGTAAAAGGAGCAGAAATGTCAGATAAGGATTTGAGTGAGGAATTGAGTTTTCTTGAGAGAGTCATTAGTGGCTGCAGACTACCTTTTTTCTTTCTTTTTCTTCACACAGTGACAATCTCTGGGTTTTCAATTTTGAAATTGTGCTTTGAATAATTCCTCTAAGCATTATGAGTAGATCCTGTGTACAGTTTTCAGTCCCAAATTCTGTTTGCAGCTTTGATTAGGGCTCCCCAGTGTGTTGGAGTTCTCCATGCCCACATCTGGATCCCTCCATCATTCATAAGATATGTTCTTAACTCAGTATCTAGAACTTAGCCAACAGAATCACAGAATTGTAGGAGTTGGAAGGGACCTCTAGAGATCATCGAGACCAACCCCCCTGCCAAAGTAGATTCCCTAAACCAGGTTGCAGAGTTAGGCGTCCAGGTGAGTCTTGAATATCTCCAGAGAAGGAGACTCCACAACCGCCCTTGGCAGCCTGTTCCAGTGCTCCATGTGAAACTTCAAGACATGCACCTGTACTGATCCTCTTTTATGTCCCCTGCTACCCAGTATGCTTTAATGGATTGTTTTGAGGAGAGATGTGTGCATTTTTCCTTTTGCTAGTCTCTTAGTTTGCTGGGAAAGCCATTTATGATCTCATGCCTTCCCAGTGACCCACTGTTAATGAGGGTCACTAGAGGGTCACACGTTTCTCTAGTATTTACAAGCTTCCTAGGAAGGTTATTACAGTCCTTCACGACTGTAGCAAATGGTAGGATTGTTGGCGTATTTCAAAATGATTAAAAGGTGATGTTTTATTATTCAGAGTTGAGATCTATAGCAGATGCAGACGATTTCATCTCTTTGGCTAGATGTGATCCTGACCTTAATAAGTAAACTCTGCTGTCTTTTCCATGTGTTGTTTATCTTCTAATACTTGTACCTATAGCTTCATATACGGTACTCTTTCCTGTTACATCTGAAGTTGCTTTATTTCTTAGTGTTAGCATTGCTTTCCTGTGACTTACCCTGCTGTTTCTGTTATGGCCTCCAGAACCTCCTCCTTGAGGAGGAGCTCTTGTTACATGCAGCTCAGTATGTTTATTATCCGCTGTCCTGGTGTCAGTATGCAAGTAGTTGTGAGATTTTTTTATTCGCTTTCTCACTTGGTAGTTTTCTTTTCTTCTCTCCCATTTCTTCTTTTCCATCTCCAGGTTTGGCATTTCAGTAGCACTTCTGTGTGGGTGTTGTGTACTCAAAGGACTGTTAGTCTGTGTCTTTGTATCTGGAATTAGTTGTGAGTTATTACATGGAAGTTTTCAGGTGTGAAGATAGAAGGAGCTTACGTCAAATGTAAGCACTAGAATGTGCATAAGGATTCTTAATGGCCAGGAAAAAAATTACCTCTTGCACAGTTAAGTTAATTTAAATTTTTGTTCAGTTTTGTTCACAATTTACTGTTCAGTAAAGATGAGATTGATTGCAAAGTAATTTGGAGCAGATGGGAGGTGGGGAAAAAAATGAAGAACAGAGATGCTGAACTGTAAAAGGCTGTAAGAGTCAAGGTGACAAATAAGGGTTTAGAAAAAAGCGCTGTAGTAAACAAATTACAGAACTCAAATCACTTCTTCCTTTGCTGAAGGGCAAGAAATGGAAGAGAAGGAATCAGAGGTGACAGTGAAGTTTTGATCCTGAGGGAACAGAAGTGTATGCTGTCTTTAAAATGGAGACAGAAGGCTGTAGCAAGCGACTAGGGAAGAAGGGCGAGCTCAACCTTAGGAAGAATCAGTTTCTGATAATAGTGTGGGAGGTATGGGAGAGGAAGCTGACATCTGGATTAGAACTGACTTGAAGGATAGGTGCTGAATTATTTCCATGTATTTGAACAGATGAGTAGAGGTGGCAGCTAAGCTGGCAGGAAACTTGTACTTTCAATGTACCTGTTTCCTACAGTGGGACTGCAAGAATTGGTAGAGCAGCAAATCAGTACTTGGGGAGTGCAATGTTAGCAATTGCGTGAAGAGCGTTAGGAGTATTTCTGATTACAGTATTACCTTTTGTCATGTATGGAGTGCGTAACTTGAGCTGCTGTGCAGATGCTGCGAGTTAAAAAAAAAAAAAAAGAAAAAAAATCACTCAGTGTCCTATTTAATCAGTTGATGAATTTATCTCATCTCTTATGCACAGATATTTGATTTAATGGATGCCAAAGCCCGTGCTGACTGCATCAAAGAAATAGATCTTCTAAAGGTAAAAGATTTGTTTTAAAATAATAAAAAATTGCAGCTATCATCGAAGTACGTTTTTTTTTTTTTTTTTTTTTTCCCACAGATATATTTGAAAGTGTCCACTGCTACTTAGTAGAGCTTTTATAAGTCTCACTGCAGGAATCTTTAACGGCTTTAAGAGTTAACATTGAGAAGTGAATCCAAGAAAATGATGTAACTTTTCAAGTAGACATTACTAAAATTACAATATTCTAGATAAGTGTTTTGTGCATAGTGATTTTTAAAAAATGACTGTTTCAGGTGACTTTAGCATGCTGTTGCATAGATGCAATTAAAGAAGTTGTTTTTCTTTCAGTGCGACGTCAACCTAAAATGGCCACAATGTTCTTGCAGTCTGTCAATGCTTCTTATAAGCACAAATGTCTTAATGTAGTAAATTTTAGGTTTTTTTTTTTTTTTTTTTTGCCTGAATAAAAATGTTAGATTCATAAAAGATAAGACATGGCACTAAGATGTGCGTTATAAATCTGCTTTCGTAGCAACTGAATCATCCAAATGTAATTAAGTACTATGCATCATTCATTGAAGACAACGAACTGAACATAGTGTTGGAATTAGCTGATGCTGGGGATCTCTCAAGAATGATAAAGGTAAGAATTAACTTGTTTTTTTTAAATTACTAAAATTTACTAATACTGAACTTCTTTGGTTGTTCTTTGTCTGATCATTGCTGGGTTGAATGTGGTTAAAATAGCAGGAAATGTGGAGAAAAGTGGAGTGTTATTCTGACCTTTGTTGGTTTTTTTTTTTGTGCATACCCTATATTGATTTGCTTGGAAGTATGTTTTTTTAACACTGCTGCTCACAATGTAAGTGCAGGTAACTAGACTTCACTTATAGCTGGGGAGAGGAAAAACCTAAAGAAAAGCACTGTCACCACCTTTCTGAGCAGTACATTTTGATGCCTTTCCTGATTTCTGGCACAGTTGCATTTTTCTATACTTCGTAATGGCCGTGAAAGCAGAAAAGGCTGGTGTCAAAAGGAGTAAGTAGTTGCTTCTTTATCTTCAGCTCTGACTGCCAATCACTTCAGCAAATAAAATAATGATTGAAATGGAAATGGCCACATCATTTTCTAGGTCGTCTTAAATACTTATCTTGAGACTAACGAATGTTTTGAAATTGTATTTCATGATTTGCTTGAAATCATGTGTAGTGGCTGTGGATTATGGGTTAAGTGCTTTATTCTGTTCTACTTAAACACCGGCTGATTGAGAATGTTTATCCAAGTTGTTTGAACTTCATGTGCTGAAACTTACATTAAGTTTTAACCAGCTTTTTTTATCTGATTGTCATCTGAAAATCATCTCCCCTGCTTCCCTGCCCTTTTTCCTTTGAGTCTCAGTTTTACTGTGTTCCCTTGGTGCACACACAAGAAAGTATACCAACATTATTGTTGTCAACACAGCGTAACACTGGGAACGAATAACAGCAGTCAGTTACTATTCTCTCAGCAATATCTGGGTACAAGGCAGTGTTCTCCTGTTTCATTGAGAACCTACATGAAGGGAGAATGTTATTTTCTTTCTTAATGACTTACATGCTGATTTCTTTTTCTGTGAACTCTGGAAGAGTGTTGTCTTCTAGATTGATAGCTGTACAGTGGGACAGTCAAAATTTGGTTCTAAACAGGTTGACAGTATTCTGTTTATATATATATATGTATTCATATGTATACGAATCTGATATTTTTCTTTGTCTCATGAATTATTAATTTTGTGGGGTTACATTTCATAAAACATAAAGGCAGGTTTGTCTGTCTTTTGAATGTTCAGTTTTGACACAACAGTTATTAATATGAGTATTCCATGAGAGATTGCCTTATGGCATGTCTGGTCTTATGACCCATTGAAGCTTTTTCTCCCCCTTCACTTTATTTTTTTTTTGTTTGTTTAAATCCAGTGTGTGAATAATGTCTCCTCCAGTGCAGTTGGCCTCATTACCCCTTGTCCAAGTCAGTGGGTATTCAGTACCGGCTCGATCTTGGAGGCAGTTTGTGATTGTCCTCTTAACACAAGGATCATGTTTAATGTAGCAAACTTAGATTGCTGTTTGATGTTAATGACAACCTATCAGGCAATTATTAAATATGTATGAGGTGTCACAATGCGCTCAGTCTTCATATTGCTTATGGAGAAAATGAATTGGTAGACTGTTTGGATGATATCAATGTAAGTGTGGGGGCTTCAGTTACAATGTCTTTTGAACAAAATATTGTAAAAATTGCCCGAGAAATAAATAATAGGTAATGATGTGGAAAACTTTCTAGCATAATGTCTGCCTGTCATGTTACTAAAGTAAATATGTTGTGTTATTAAGCAAGCAAGCCGTGCTTCGGTTTCCAGTATTGCTAGACTGCTGCTCTAAGTTTGCAAGAGAATGTAGAGGCACCCCCAGAGGAATGTTTGGGTATTTGGCTGCTGTGTGATTTGTAGAAACAGGGGTGGAGCATGTTTTTTATAATTGTAAATGACCGTGGCTTGAATGACACTGAAACTAGTGTTAACGTGAGGAAAACTACTTAACTGGTTTACTTGGGTATTTGTTATTACATTATTGGCACATCAGAGAATGCTTGCAAAGCTGTGGTGGCTCACAGGGCACCTTAATGAATTCTTTAGTTCTTCCCTTAATGAACTAAGTCCTACCAGTCCAGCTTTTGTACTGTCCCTCTTGTTACCTGTAAATAATACTCTCTTTGTCCCCATTGAGTAGACAACTGAGGAAAATCACTTGATGCATTCATACTGGGGACCAATAATGGATTCTAATAGAATTCATAGAATTTGATGTATGGAGGAGGGAAAAAAACACCTCTGCATTGGCATTTACAAATCTCATCATGAAATAAGGAGCATCACATGAACATTCGCTTTTCTCCCTCTACCTCCTCCCCCCACTCCGATTTAATCCAGGAATTCAGTAAGAGCTTCACTTTATCACCCTGCTCTCATTTTCACACAGATGCATTTCTGTACAGCCTCTCTTCTCAAAAGTAGAAGGTCCAAAAGTTAGAGTTTTTTTATCTTAGTTTTTAATGGCCACATTCTTGAACATGTCATGTTAGTAACATGGGAAGAAAATCAAACCGGTCAGTTTGGGAAACAGTTGTTTGTCTTAGCATTGGTATTGCACTGAAACTTACACAGCTCTAAGCTGAGCAAGCCTTGTGTAGGCAGGGTGAAAGGAGGAAGAAGTCCCGATCTTCTGTGTCTGTAACATTGACTGCTGGATAGCGTTGCACTGAAGATTTTAAAAGTAAGTAATTAGTAACTGCTGTGCCTGCTTCCACTTCTTGCAATCTTCTGACTGCCAGTGCCTGTGATCTCTACTGGGGAGTGTGGCAATCTTAGGATAACACTGCTCCCAGAGTTAAGGGTAGTCACAGTCCTGGTATTACCATGTAACATCGCCTCTTGTTATGATATAAAATAAGTTGTAAGGCAGCTTTGGGGCTTGATCTCCTGTTCTGTTAGTGACTGCACAGCACAGTGACAGGGTTGTTTTGTGGTGGCAAAACTGTGGACTTAAGAAAAAATAAATTTGAAACCACTAAAAAACAGCTGGTATATATTGGATAAGGAAAATACCATTTAAAAAAAAAAAAATGAACCTAATGGCATTAGCCAAAGAAATATATCAGAATGTATCAGTATCAGAATATATCAGTAGAAAATAAAGAAAAACATAACCAGAACTGGGGAGCAAAGTCTGTGCTGATGATGCTAAAATGATAGCACTTGAACAATATTGAAGAATAATTAGGATATTTTATTTAGAATTTAAGTAAAGAACTTTCAGCTCTGCTTCCCTTTTGTAGATATTTTTAGCTATTTTCTGGCAAAAAATCTTAGTGCTCCAGAAAAAAAAAAAGCGAACTTGTAACTGAATATGTCATTGTGATCTTCAGGAAGTTAATCATGTTTTGGGAACAAGCATGAAAGCTTTCATCTAAAAAGCTGAAAACATTAGCAGCTTTCTTAAGAAATAGAAATGGAATTCTACCGAATGTCACCCGTGCGCTTCACCCATTATTCAGTTGTATTTTTTTCCGTATAACATTTAAATAAAATAAACATTGCTATCTAAATAAAATAAATATTTTAAAACATAATAAAACTCTTTAAAACAGTATGAGCTCCATACTGTTTTCTCAGGTTTCTGTAGTTGGAGGCAGCGTGTTCTTTGTCCTTGACCAAAGGTGTGTGTGTGCATTTATATGTTTAATAGGACAATCAAAACAGTGACAGTCGTAGGTAGCACGTCTAAATTGCTGCTTGTGGAGTTGCCGTAGCTTCATCTGTGTTTAGACTTTATTTGTCTTGCTGATTATCATTTTGACGTTTCACCTGTTCCGGTTATTTTGGTCTTTGCTATGTGAAATTGCATCAGGCAGGTTCTCTCCTGGAATGCACACCTTTCCACCTCTCCCCATGCCAAAATATATCGGGAATGAACTGTTTTGGAGCATATTTGCAGTTTTAAGGGCGTACCTCAGGCTTTTTGGTACAATTCAGAGCAGAGCTGGTTTGTTACTTTGCTTCTACAGCATTATGGGGCAGCTTTCATTTCAAGAGGAGCAGAATTGCTTCTTCAGTCACGGACAGCTCTGTCAGCCCAGAGTGCTGATATTGCTAACGTGAAGCTGCAAATCCCTATGACTGCAACCATGAATGCTGTATGGTGTGTGGTTACCAGGGTGAGGTGATGGGGAATGCTGATAGCACATGCTAGTGATAAGTTGATTTTTTTTTTTTTTCTTAATTGCAAAAGTGATAAATCTCTTTTGCTGTGCTAATTGGAGGATTTAGGGGAGTGTAAAGCTGGGATAGCAGTTGTGGAAGGAAGTGATGCAGGGTCAGAACGAAGCAGATCAGCTGTTACCTCTGCCCAGGGCACGACCTAGTGTCTCAGGAGGCTGTCAGCTACTAACTGACTAGATGGGTTGGCTGTTGCTTGTTTATACAGAGTATTGATTGGCAGTTGCAGCAGTTGTAGGAGATGGTTGGCTTCTGTGTTTGGCAGGCTGGTGGGACAACAGTGCTGTCTTCAGTGTAGTTTGGGTTGTAGTGCTCCAGCTGCAGCATTGTGCTGCCCACCCAGCTGTGTGCGAACATGTTTCGTTCTGACAAATCAAAAACAAGTTCATACCAAAATGTTCCATGCCAGCTGACTGTGTTTCCAGAAAGTGTGATTTAGTTGACTAAGGAAAAATCCATGATTCTGCCCAGATGTGATGTTTATTTGTTTTAAAATCTAGTAAGCATTTTGTCTGAAATGCTGTAGCCCCTTGTGAATTGAATCAGATGTAAAACTTGAGAAGTGGATTTTTCTTACCACAATGGCCGTGAAAACTCACCTGAATTCAATTCTTACAGAAGAGTTTGTATGTGCTTTGCAGAAATGCTGGGTCACAGCAGCCAGGGTGGTGATGTCCCTCCATGGAGAGCTGCACAGACCTCTTGCATCTCCTAGTGCTGACAGCATTGCGTACCACCTGAGTGAATGAATGCTTCAACCTATAGCATGGGTGACTGAAATGAAATTGCTTTGCCAGAAATAGCTTTTTTCCAGATGTTCTGGACAGGCTAAAACTGCACTGTTTCTCAGAGGATACTTATTCTTTCTAACATAAAGTAATCTGAGCTGAACGTGGGAAAGGCAAAAGACCAGGTGGAGAGGAGAGTTGGTTGGGAAAGCAACCAAATCCTCCTGAAGTGGAGAGAGCAACTAAGACTGAGACTGGGGAAGGCAAGTGAACTGGGAGCAGCTGGTGAGCAGTTCTTGGGAAAAGGCAGACTGGGCAGTTATGATGGCACAAGGCATTAGGGAGATACTGC
This sequence comes from Lagopus leucura, assembly GCF_019238085.1. Lineage (NCBI taxonomy): Eukaryota > Metazoa > Chordata > Aves > Galliformes > Phasianidae > Lagopus > Lagopus leucura. The sequence continues at coordinate 8,229,084 of NW_024962266.1, forward strand.
TGAGTATTTCAGTGGGAGTAAGAGTGATGTATTGGGAGAAATGGCACTCTGGTGTTGAACCCGGTCAGCTGAGTGAAGGAGTAGCGTGTTTCCAGAGAGTAGGACAGGCTGGGCAAGGACCCTGGGGATACAAACAAGCTGTCAGCAGACAGAGAGCCTGGCTGGGGTAAGTTGCCTGGCTGGGAATGAGCAGTGATTGCATACAGCAGAGAAAATGGGATGAAGAGATGGAAATGAAGAGACAGATCTGAGAGGGATGTGGAGAAGTGGCAGGTTGTGCAGGGGTTACAGGTAGTCCAAATGTAATGGGGGTATGAGGAGCCTGCTCTGCACTGCCACCTGGGGAGCAGAATAGGCCTTCAGGTGAGGAGCGTGGCTGTTCTGCTGCTGCTGGCAAATGTAAATGTCTGCTGGTGGTGCCCAGCTGTTCCCTGCTGAGGGGTGATATTTGCTGTGCGAGTTGCTTGGTCAGCTCCTACACTAGCTGTGGCTGTAAAAGTGCCAACTCTGGTGAGCTGCTGTGTGATGAAGAGCCTGCTTTTTTGTTGTTTTTGTGTTTTTTGTTTTTATTTTAAATTGAGGGCATTGCATATAACCTAAGGAAGCATCATGAAATCTGCAAAATCAAATAATCAAAGCTAGAAAACAATATGACCTATATTTTATGCTCCAGCAATTTACAGGTTTAGCTTTTCCTTGATGCACCACTATTCAGTGTTACAGATGCAGCTACTGTTAGAGAGAACTGTGGTTGTGTGCAGTGTGTGCTGTAATGAGTTCTGTGTGCGGCCTCCTGTGCTACAGTGGTAGTTTCCAAGTCAGGGAATTCAAGGAAAACAGAAGTTTTGTGGTTAATACAGTTGAATGCTTTCCAGAGGCAGTTCTTTCTCGTGGCCTCTGGTGCTGCTGTTCATAAGGGATACTGTATAAACTGCTTGAGCTGCTTTTGTGATGGGAACTGTAATTGCTTGTTCTGTATTTCTGATAATCAAGGTAGAACTGGGGTTTGTTTTGTATAAGTACTGAATGTTCACAGCTCCGCCTGATCTGAGCAGAAACTGCTTTGAAGTTGAGCTGTTGTGTAAAGTATGTCAAAAAGTAGGTGCTTAAGATTGGTGCTAAAAGTAATTAACACTTTTGATCTTGATTCGTTTCTTCCTATTCTAATCAGTAAAATAGAGATGCTACCATCTTATCATCTTCCAGGCCAGGCTGGATGTGGCTCTGGGCTGCCTGGTCTGGTGGTTGGCGACCTTGCACACAGCAGGGGGGTTGAAACTCGATGATCATTGTAGTCCTTTTCAACGCAGGCCATTCTATGATTCTGCGATCGTTTTTAAGGCCATATGTGAAGATAACTTTCACAAAGTTTGTTGTATTACTTTGATGCACCAAGGTTGTATAGCAGGAAGCTTTTTTTCTCAACTTAATAACAGAGTTTGAATGATGCACTAAATAAAGCCTGCAGACGTGTTGAACTTGCTTATGAACTGAGTATCGTGAATGAACAAGAAAACAATCTTCTGAAATAATGGTTTAAAAACCAAACAGCACAAAAACTGGTAACTGCAAACGTTCTTGAGAAGGAGAAAGTATGTTGGCTTTAATTTTTTGTGTGGTGTGTTTACTTCCAAATGCCTGACATCATGAATTGGACATAGTATTTCTGTAAGTTGTTCTTTTTTGCATGTTTCTGTACTTCTTTTTCACCATACTGATTTATTAAGATTGGCAAACAGCAGTTTTAAGAAGTGACTGCAGGTTGTAGTATTTCTGTTTAGCACATGCTTTTGTTTTATGGTAGAGAACAGATTAGCATTCTCCTGGAATTATGTCATTGAGAAAAGCCTCAAATATTCATGTATTATTTTCTCCATGTTCTTTAACATGGAGTTAAAGTTCTTTGGTTTTTCTTTTTTTGTACTTCTGTGCATTCGTTTTTCAAAATACTGTTAAAATACAGAGAAGAAAAAAAAAAAAGCAGAGCCCTGCTGAGGTAGGAAGTCTGTTTCTGGTAAGCTCCTGCTCCACATATGTGTGTATTATGGGGTGGTCTGGCAGGTGCTCATTTAGCAGGAAGGGGAGCAGCAGCTTGCCACCTTCATGTAACCTGCAGTGTGTGCTGCACAGGGAGAGCTGCTGTCAGTGTCTGCACTGGGACAGTAATTGGGCAGATTTTCTGCTAAACTGGTGAGACTACCAGCACTGTTCTGTCTTAGCAACAGTCCCCTTCACAGCACACGTCTGAAGCTGTTGTGTATGCTGGTGGTTTTCTCAAGGAGTGTGATGGTATCAGTCATCAATAAAAAGTTAACTTGGTGTCAAATGGCATGAAGCTGTTCAGGTAGGTCTGACTGGAGCAGAAGTGCTAGGGATGTTTCATCTCTGCCTTTGCCCACTGCTATCTATCAGAATTGCATGTCTCCCTGACTTTTCTTAAGAGAGAAGGGAGAATTGAAAGGTGATAACTAAATAGATTTTAGTGTTCTTCCTGTTTGAGATGCCCTGCGAGCAATACTTTAAGACTTATTTCTTTTTTTTTTTTTTAGGTTTTCACTGAGTTCATTTGCAAAACTTGCAGTGTCAGTGTTTGTGCTGTGCAGGTAACTTGCTGAGCATGGAAAGATTTCAGACTTGTCTGCTGTAATTGTAGTAGAATGAAGAAAAAAGGAAACCTTTGTATTTACTGTGTCACACCACTGCTTTTTATTAGGAGGTAGAGATAATGATTCAAACACAAATTTCACTTCTTCGTGCAGTAACAGTTTTCCCAAGGGTTTTTACTGGGGAGAAATGTACGTAAACAAATACTGCTGGATTTAAACATGTAGGTACATGTTTCAAGAAGCCCTGCTCAGCAGTAACTGCAGAGACTATGAAAGTGATTCAGTACTGGAAATTTATTTTAGTGGCTCTGCAAGTAGACCTGCTTATTGTAGGTGATCTTCATCTCTGAATGCTGCAGCGTCTTGGGGTTATTGTTGTTTGCGTGAGCAATAATATTAGGTAGAGCACAGTGATTACAGATAGACTATAAGGAAACATGAAATGAATCCTTGGAAAGGATTGGATGAGTACAAATATGGGTTTGTAGTGGTTTTTGTCCAAACTCACAAGGGAATTTAATCAGGAATCATATTAGCAGTCCAATTAATAGATGATTAGCATAAAAATATACAGTAGAAGTGGAAACACCTGAATTTTGACATGTGCTTTTTTTTGTGCTAGATTTTTTTTTTTTTTTTTAAGTTCTTGTCCTCGTTTTAGCTGTGTTTGAAAGGAGAATGTATTTGAGAAGTTGTTTCTATCTCAATTGTGTGGGTTTTCGTGTTTGATATTGTTATTTCTTTGAGAGGAAGGACCTGTCTAGTCTGGCATTCTGGTGAACAGCTGAAAGTGGCTTTTGGAACACTGCTTTCCTGCTAGAACCATATGACCTTTTAAATAGAAAATAACTGAGGTAGAAACTCCATTTCTAGAAACATGAGTCTCTCAGAAGCACGTAGATGTTTGAATCAATCTTCATCCTTCTATTGTGACACAGCTACCCTAGCCAGTCTATTGTATTTACACAGTGAGACTCCTGCCTGTACTTCTGGAATTACCTATCTTAGCTGCCCAGCCTGCCACTTCCACTGTTCTACAGGAGCTGACAGTGTGCCCAGGTGGCCAAAAAGGCCGATGACATCCTGGCCTGCATCAGAACTAGTGGGGCCAGCAAGCCTAGGGAAGTGATTGTCCCCTTGTGTGTGGCACAGGTGAGGACTGCACCTCGAATGTGATGTTCATGTTTGGGTCCCTCACTACAAGAAGGATATTGAGATGCTAAAATATAGACTAATTAAGATTGGAGAAGACCACTGAGATCATGTAATTAAACCATCAGCTTATCACCACCATGCCCACTAAATCATATTACTCAGTGCCTCGGAGTGCTAGTGCACAAACGAGTCCAGAAACTGGCAAAGGGACTAGAAAACAAAGATTAGGAGCAGCTGAGAGAACTGGGGCTAGGGGAGGCCTAATCATTGCCTACAGCTACCTGGCAGCAGGTTGCAGCAAGAAGGGTGTTAGTCCCTTTTCTCAAATGACAAGTGACAGGGTACGAGAAAACAGTCGCAAGTTGCAACAGGGGAGGCTTCGATTGGGTGTGAGAGAGAAATTCTTCATGGAGAGGATGTTCAAGCATTAGCACCAATAAAGCGGTGGAGTTGCCGTTCCTGGAGGTATTTAAGAGATCTGTGGATGTGATACTAAAGCACGTGGTTTAGTGATGGCACTTGTTGAGTCAGGTTGGTGGCTGGATGTGATGATCTTGAAGGTCTTTTCCAACCTAGATGATTCTGCACTTTAAGAGAATCTTGAGGAATCGCGAGCAGAAGTTGCTAAGAATTCTAGCCTAGAGCATGCCAGCAGAAGAGCAGTGAATGGTCTTGGAGACTAGTTTCACATAATTTAGGGGCAGAACACATTTTTAACACTGACTTGACGAAAACTGTTCACACGATCAGTTTACTGTCTTTTTACAAGACATGTTCACAAGCTTCTTCCTTTTTAATTCAGTTTAATTGGGTTCTTAAACCCTCCTGTGTAGTGAGGTCTGAAGCAACCTAAATCACACCTTTAAAATTCTTTGACACACTAACATCAGAACTGAATACTTCTTCTGAAGTATGGCTACTGATATCTAAGCATACCTGAAATCTGCACTTATGTTGAAGTCATCTGTTCTCACTTGTCTTTGTTCATCTGCAGGAAATTCTTAATTTTCTTACAAAAACGAAGCATAGTTGAGCACACTTTCTTAAGTATTTATTCTCTGAACTGCCCTCACTGAGCCTAGATAAGACCGTTTGCTAGTTGCTGTTACTTTACCTTTTGGAATATGACCTTTATAGGATCATCTTTAGAAACTCAGTAGAATATACTTCCATGCTTTTGTACTGACTCTAAACTTTTATTCCCCTTCTATGCTTTGCTTAATTTTTTTCTTTGTCTCCAAGAAACTGAATGGCATATGCTGTTTATGTGCAAGGTAGCTATATTTAGCTGGAAACATTTGGGAGTATTCCTTTTTTTGCTTTTAGCAGTTTGTTAGGGAAAACCTGGAGAGTTCCATTTTTCCCATGATGAAACTGCTCAGTAAGGCTTTTTTTTTTTGTTTAAATAAAGAAATAAAAAAAGGAGAAAGTGGGGTGGAGTGGCATGGGGATGTGACTAAAGAATCTCCTGATGTAAATGCCTACATTAAAGCTCTTTTAAGGTATTTGAGTAATAAATCTATGACCAGAAAAAAATAATCCTGTTTTATGAAATGACTGAATTGTGGGTTTATCTCTACAAACATTCTGAGAAACCTTGTAAGTAGTTCTGTGTGATTCTGTTCTCAAACATATAGATATAGGCTATAGCTTTTGAGATGAGAAATTCTTACTGGGAGGCAGTCTGCTGCCTGAGTGTGCCTGTGTTCTCTATTGACCAGGTAAAACACGCTTGCAGCAGAGCCCAGGGTTTTGGTGCACGTGCACCAGTGGTTCTCTTTTTGCTGTCTCTGCTATATTGAGAAAGTTCTTTCACCTCAAAGGTTTTAGGTTGTGTTTTTCTACTTAATTTGTGCTACACCCTGTAAGGTGTGGTTGGAGAGGCAGCAGGGCTGCCCTCTGAACCTTGGGTACGACACAACAGCCTATAGACTGTCGCTGGTAAGAGCGCTTCTTGAAGGCTTTGTGTCAGGCAGGGTGTTTCCTACTGAGGTGAAATTTGGGCGGGTAACAGCGGTGCGTGTGCTGAGAAGGGAAAAGTTGAGGCTTATTTGCATATTTGGACCTTAGACTTAGGAAAAGACAGCACTGGGCAGTAAGCTAGTTTTAATAGTAAACTGCCTGTGGTGCTGCTGTGCTCAGCTGCAGTGAAGGATGTTGATCTTTTGCTGATGTGTCTTCTGTATTTTTGACTTCCCTATACAGAATGGCCGAGCACAGAACTATTAGAACTGTTTATCATTTCATACTGTTTCCTAAATAAAGGAGAGCAAAGGACCTTACTTAGATTACAGATAGCACATGCAATAAATTTCATTATGCTGTTTGGTGTAAATACATTTAAATTTGACCACATATTTCATTGATTTACGTTCCTTGTTAGAAGGTGAACTTCCAAGCAACAGTGAGATTCTTTTTCCCAGCTCTGTTTCCTGGAGCTATACAATGTGTTTCAGTTGCTAGTTTTGTAAAATGTATGTTCTTCATAGTGGAGTCTTTTCACCAGTGTTCAGTCAGCTTATCTTAAAGGCACGATTTTATTTTTCAATATATGCAAATGAAAATGCCTTTTTCTTCTTGTTCAACAGTGCTGGTATCTTATATCGATAAAGACTCAATCTACAGGGCTAACAAATTATTATTGGTGCTTTCAGAAAGAGAAGATACTACAATCGTACAGGATTTTAAGCTCTTCTGTAGGATGAGACTGCATCTTAACAACTTACTGCACATCAGCACTGTGGGAATGGAAGCAGGTGATTTGGTGTACAGTCAGCTACAGCATTACAGTTGGTGGCTGAGTACAGCTGCTTGTCCTGAAAGCCATCAGTGTATTTCTTTTTTTTTTTTTTAAGTACATAGATAGAGAAATCCATAATGGAAGATCTTTCCGTTTCAGTCATGTTGTGAGTGGTGTTTCATCACTGCTTTTACTTAGGTTTCAGTTAAAATAAATAAATAAAATGGGAATGTTAAAATGAAATAACTAGTTATAATAATTATGGTAATTTCAGAATGCATTTTAAATCAAGGAACTTTGCTTTCATGTGCATACACTTACATGTATTGTGTACGTGTTTGTAAATGAAAAGAAACCTGGTCTCCATCTTCCTGTTGACATCAAACAATCTTCTGATATGCAAATCCTGCAATGGGGAGAACAGATACACAGGGTTTGTTTGGATTCAGTCCAAGACTGAGAAAATTATATTTAAACAAGTGATTTATATTCTTTGCCTCATTTAAATGAAAATGCATTTTGAAATAATCCCTGTAACTAGCACCACTTTGGTGAAATGTTGTGATCCTTTGTACGACTGATGCATTTTACAACAGCTACTTTAGAAACGCTTTTCTTGTACTCGGGCCCGTCTCCGTAATGTGCAGATGCGGCTGTCAACTTCTCAGTGGCACACTTTAACGTTGTATATGAAAATATTTTTATTTTCCCTGGGTAATAAATGTTTGTCGTATCAACTTAGGGTGTGTGGGATTGTGACGTGTGTATACAAGCTATTAAAGTACATGTGAGTGTTTTTATTTTCGTGTAAGTTAACTAATGCTGTTTGTATATTTTCTTTGTCTGCGTACAATCTGTTAGAATAAGGATTCTGTTGAAAAAATGACAAAGCGAGCAACAGTTTACCAATCTTCTCACCTTTAGCTGCAGAAATTACAATGACCAAACTTACATGAGGTAGTGCTGTCTGAATTGCAGCTTTTCAGTAGGCGTTTTTGGCGGTCTGTATTACTTCAGTTGCTGAGCATTATATCTGAAGATGTGTGTGGCAGAGCATAACTGCACTTTCTGTAAGTTCTAGTGGGCTGTTGAACTGTTACCAATTACTGGTCGTGGTGGTTCATACGGGATGGGAAATATTTGAACAAGAGTTGGATTGCAGTGGAATTTTCAGAAATGATTGGTACTCCTTTCTATTTCGGCACTAGATAACCTCATTTGCTCTAATGTGATCTTTCTGTGATTGTGCACCACCATTATTTTTCTGCCGTTTGGAAGACAGAGAAATGGAAGTTGGTGTGAGGAAGTATTTCATTCAGGAGGTTCTGTGCACCTCCCTTTATATCAGACCTTTGTTCTGTGGTCACTTAGTGCTGGGCTGTTCTGGTCGCATTTCATTCTGCATTGAGAATTGTTGCATGCCACACAAATACTGTTATTAACTGATCCTGAATGTGGAGGGCTGGGGGAGTAGCAGTTCCATTCTGCTGATGGCAGTTATGGTTATATGTGTTTACTGATTCTAAATGTGTAGACTGGTGAAAGATGCTTTAATACTGAGGGAAAAATCTTTCAGTAAACCTTTTAAATTGCTTTTGTACTTGATTTTTAGATAAAGGATTTTATACTTTTATTTGTTCAGCTGCTTTATGCAATCTTAAATTCTGATATTCGCTATCTTTTTTTCTTTAAGCATTTTAAGAAACAGAAGAGGTTGATTCCTGAAAGAACTGTTTGGAAGTACTTTGTCCAGCTTTGCAGTGCATTGGAACATATGCATTCTCGTCGTGTTATGCATAGAGGTAATACAGGATCAAAGATTTGTCTTAACTAAGCCTTTTACAGTGTGGGGAATTAAGCTGGTTCTATGCAAGTTACACTGAATAAAATCACAGTGGAATCATCAGCAGCAGCTGACACAATGTGTGTTTTTGTAATGTTTTGTAAGGAACAGCCAAGTGTGGCAGAAGTCATGCATTTCCTTGGCTGTGGTGGGCATTTGTTTGCAGCAGCAGCTTGTGATACTCAGCGGTCAAAATTGGTGCTGGTTCTGTAACTAATGGAAACCTTACTGCTGCTGCCTCTTCCCTTGCTCAGTTCATTCTCCTGGCTCATGTTGTCTGTCCTCCTCTGTTTGCCAGTTCTCTCCTAAGTATACTTACCTGCATTCTCAAATAGCTATTCATCCTTTCTTTTCACCTCTTCCACCTTTTTTTAAATTTTTCTTGGAAAGGTGTTTACCTCCTGCTCTGCATCCTTCCAGTGATGTATCGGTCTTTCTTCCTTACCTGCTGGATTATGTGCAGGCACAAGCATTTTCCCCCTCTTCTCTGCTCCTCTCTGATCTTTCTGGTCTCTGTGTCAAGTAGTGTGTCCCAGCAGTCCCTAGTTGTCAGTTATCCCTGTCAGGTTCTTAATCACTTTTACCCATTGTAAGCCTCTGGATGGCTGTCTGTCTCCTCCGTATGTTGTCTTCATTTTGCTTTCTAAGTCCAAGTCAAAGAAAACAAATTGTAGTATAGCGGGTTCTCAGATGTACTTCTTTTTTTTATTTTTTTAATTTGCCTTGGAAGTCCTTCTGTTTGTGACATACAAGCTGTGTATGGAGTTGAGGTAAAATTATATGTCCTTACTTGGTGGCTTCCTTCTCCTGGGATGCAGATAGCTGCTTAAAAGCCTTGTCCCTCTATCACTGCTGAGCTGTGTCGCTTGCAGCCAAAGTTGCTGTACCTTTTAGCAAGATGAATGTAGATGCACAGGACCTCCCTCCCCAGATGGCTTTCCCTTGTGGTTCTTCAGTTCTTCCCTGTGCATTTGTATGGGTATCTGCAAGTGCAAATTTTAGAGGGGGTATGTAAAGCTGTAGATTCTTTCTGTAAGTTACAGCTATCTTTCTCTAATGCTTTTATGACTAAAATAGTTCGCTTGAGTTTATTTCAGCTCAAAATAAGAGTTTCTTTAAACTGAAATACTACCTCTAGATTTTCTTGTAAATCTGTAGATAATTATACATCAAAACCAGAAATGTTTTAAACTCGAGCTGATGTCTTTATTGACCTGTTTTGCCTAGCATGGCTTAAAGTCCTGAAAATTAAGTCAGGGAGTTTAACAAAATTTCTTGTCTTCCTTTCTAAATCTGAGAACTTTACCACTTTAGAAACTTGGAGTGCTGGCATTTGAAGGGTTATTAACAGTCACTTTAACTACACCTATGTGTTATGCAAACTGCAATGTCCTCACTCTTCCATGATTTTAAGTTGTGAGCTGCAGTGTGTTGTGCCTATGAGCTTGGTAAGAGCTAAGGACGCTTGCCAAACAAGCATGGGGCTTATTTAGAAGGCTGGCAGGGTGGTAGTTTAGTTAAAAATCATAGAATAAAAATCTTTGCTCTTGTCTTTAGAGGATTAGATGAAAACTTAAAGAGAATATTGCTTGTTTAAAAAAAAACACAAAAAAAAAAACCAAAAAAAAAACAGCTGTCTGGGGAATACATCATTATTTTTCTTTGTTTCTACTTGATTAGCCCAATTCCACTGAAGAATTCAAATAAACATTCTCCAGAGTATATCTTTTTATTTTTTTAAATTTATTGTTAATGTTGGCTGTTAAAGAGTATCAGTGAGTTCTTTTGTTCAGTTAAATAACATCTTGCTGCTGCAGATAATCTGGTGAAAGTGACAAAAAAAATGTTCATGGAAACATTTTCTTCTGTGATTTTGATCAAAATGAGAGTTTTTATGGTTCTAATGGAGTTCATTGAATAAGGTTAACACAACTTACTCGTGTGTGTTTCTGTGTTTATCGGGTGAGTTGTGTTATTGTTTGTTAGTTTTGGATTTTAATATTTTTCATTTTCTTCAATGTTTTGCTTGCGTGCTGTTTGGGCAACTGAAACAATTATTGTGAAATTGGGAATAAGAGATTCAGTTTTTCTGAGCAGCACTGTCAAACAGTGTTGTCTATACTGAAAGATGTCATTCAGCTTATTATTGATAGAGCGATAGCTTTTTCTGCTACTTCATAGTGTTAAAGTTCTATTTGTATTTATTTATTTCAGATATAAAGCCAGCTAATGTGTTCATTACAGCTACGGGAGTAGTAAAGCTTGGAGATCTTGGGCTTGGCCGATTTTTCAGTTCCAAAACCACAGCTGCTCATTCTTTAGGTAAGCTTTTCTGAGGGGCAGGTGGAGAAAAGGTGGATTTTGATATGGTGAAAATGCTGTGGCCGTTCGTCTGAGAGGAGAAAAAAATATGTTAGATGCAGCTAATGCTATCTAAAAAACTAGAATGGGCAGAGATGTTAAATACAGGAAAGCTGTAACACTGAGGTGCTGTCATTTTCAGGCAAACAGTTATTTCCATTTGTTTGAATCACGTAAAGTAATTTCTGCCTCAAAACAAGTCTCCATTTCAGTAGCATTTTTTAAGAAATGATAGCAAAAAATGAAATCAATAATACGTGTTTCTTTGATTTGAGGGAACTTTAATCTGATGAAAAGAATGTGGTAATTGCTTATGCTTGTATATTGTATGGATAGCACCGAAGGCATGTTGGTGATGTGATTGGAAAGATCAGGAAGAGGAGCACCTGCTAACTTAAAAGAAATAAAAACGTATAATAGGTAACTTCCAAATGTCTGCAGAAATTGACTGAATATTTACTGATCAGCTTGGCAAAAAGTCCAGTGCATAATGCCTTCTTATTTTCTTCCTTCTTATCCTTACAAACTTAAGAATGACACGTGGAAAGACTACTATTCTAATTTTTACAGGTACTGTATGTTGTTATTTTTGTTAGGGTAATTCTTAAAAAATATTTTAAGATGGAGTTCCTCAATTTATGCTAAATAAGTTGAGAAGAGTGCTGAATTGAACTTTATGACCTATAATGATTTTTGAAAGGGAGAAATTAAATTTTTATAACTATCCAAAAGTTTTCTGAAATGCCAAATTTATTCTTTGTGTTGCGCGCACACACACACACACACACACACACACACACACACACACATGCAAAAACCCTCAAACAAACACTCCAGTGTATTTTCCAAGCAAAAATTTAGTTGAAGTTGTTGTATCTTTCGAATAACGTATGAGAGCATTTGGGGTCTGGAATGGCTTCCGAGAAAGAAATCTTTGACAGATGCTTTAAATACAGTGAATGAACAAGTGATGGAATCTAAGAGGTTTCCTTAATTTAAGATCCTGTTCTCTTCTGGAGTAGCAGCATCTTTTTAGTTTTAATGTTTACAGTCTGCTTACTGTAGTTTTGTAGCATCTTTAGCTTTTTGTCCCTGCGCTGCCTGCTTAATGATTGCTGAATTCAACCTTGGACACTGACTGCAGAGGGTGTGAAATGAACTTCCAGACGCAGGAAGAGCAGCGCTATGGGTGGTAATGTCTATAATTGTTTCCTGATCGTTTTAAAAGACATGGAGGCAGACAGAAGACCTTATCAGCAGTGGAATACAGATAGGTAAAATCAAATCAGATGCGGCTCAATGAGACTTTTCTAACAAATGGAGGTGATTATTCAGTGATTAGGCTTTTGGTTATTTTTGTTTCACGAAAGTGCATGATGAGGCAGATATCTGTTCTTGGCTTTCTTAAACTTTAGTTAATAATTGCAATCTCCGTTTTAAGTCCATCAGAGGCCCCACAAAAAATTGTTTGTTCAGATGCTGATCATTCTAATTAGACTATGAAATACTATTTCTTTAGTTAAAATGTACCATATTTATTTTTATCTTTTAATTGAACAATATTCAACTAGTCCAAGTTACCAATACAATACGGAAAAAAGAGGATTGATGTTCACCATGTTTGTACCACATCTGAGATGGAGGTGATGCTTATGTTAACAACCATAGTTGTTTTAGAAAGGAATTTTTAAAAAAAGGTTTTTCCTACTTGCCCGTCTTCCAGGAGGTCTTTGGGCATGCCTTTATGCCTTCCAGTTTTTCTCTGCATGCTCTGTTCCGATATTGTTGTAGTTCAAACAAGGTCTGAATAGGTCTGAAGTGAAGCTTTAACAAATGTGTCATCTTGCATTAACTGGAGAAGAGGTAAAGAGGCAGAGAAGAAGCATCGAGCCTAGGCAGGAAATGTGTTTGGGTTTCACATAGAAGTTCAGATCCAACACTAAAGATCTTAGATGAATCTGTGGCACAATGCATGATGGAGAAAGTGCTGCTGCTGTTTGTGCTACTCTGACAGGTTGGTGGCTGTCACTGGCTGCAGTTCTTACTTGTCATAGTTGGGCTCCTTCTACTGCCTGTTAATGAAACAAGGGCATTAAGAGCAGCATGAAGAGGGAACTGCTCTTGTACTGCATTTTGCAGGCACCTGAAAATCCTAATTGAGGTAGAATTCAGCTTGAGGTTAGGAGTGCTAGACTTGTTCTGAGGTAGAAGTCAGGAAGTTCAGGAGGAACCATCTGCTTCAACCATGGCTTATTTTGGCCTGTTGCAGGGGAGCGGTTGCAAAGAAGAGAGGTTGTTTAAAAAAAAAAAAAAAAAAATCTGAAACCACCCAAATATGTTAAAACTCATCTCTTATGAATACAGGATCCATTGATATAGGGAGGGAGCTGGGAGAAACAAGCAAACAACAACAAAAGCCATTGTTTCCTAATGTTGTGTTCTGCCTCTTGGTAGAAGAACTATTATATTTACCTTTTCCTCATCTCTTTTCCCATTTTCCCCCTAATTATGAGCCAGTATAAGAATTCAGCCTAGAAGAAAGGTTTTGTTGAGCTGTGACTTAGGTTACAATGGATACAGTCACACTGATTTGTAATGTCACTTAGAGAGACTGTTCTTTCAAATTATTTTCTCATGCAGTTTCTGATGCTGGTTTTCCTGAAATGTCTTCCGAAGCTGCATCTTTGTACAGTTCCATAAACCTTTGGTGCACAGAAAATAGTGAATTACAAACATGTGTAGCACTTCATACTTGTTTACTGGCTTTATAAAAATTTCAGTAGCAAACTAGATTCGGGCTTTCAGAAATAAAGAAATGTACTAAAATTTTCATTAGCTTCAGCTTCTCACTGCTAATTATGAATAATACTGGTTAATTAAAATACTTGCTGATAATCTATTTGATTCAGATGAGGAAAAAATAAAACCTGAACTGGACAGTGTTTGTCAGTGTTCTTAACTCTTTCTGTACAGCCTACCAAAGCAGTCTGTTATGGCTTGTGCATACCTTATTAATAATAAAAATAATAAAAATCTTTCCTATGAAAATGCCGAGGAAATGAAGACGTTTAGTATTGTTGATTTGTTACGAGCTTGACAAGTTCCTTAGCTTCAGAAATCATTACATGGAAAGTAGTGTCAGGAAGAGAATCCAAGTAAGAAAGAAACATACAGTAAGTCGTGTCCTTACACCTTTCTCCATGATTGTGGGTTTTTGTTGTGGGTTTCTTTTGTGGCTGAATGCCAGGCCTTATGCCCTTTGAAACAGCAATCCTCAGGGCAGTTTATGGAATTACTTGAAAAGTGTAGCTTTTAATTTTGTTAAGCATTCAGTGGATCTAAAAATAGTCCATATTTCAGTGGTTCACTTTATAGGAAAAAAAAAAAGAATCAGTTCTCTGGTGTGATAGTGTTAGATGACTGCACAGTATGCTGTCACTACTGCCATGATGTGAATACCTTCTTGCAGGGCAGAGAGATAGGTGTCCCAGATAATCCTCTTAATGTTGTTGAAAACGACGATCAGTGGCTTGGCAACTTGTCATTTCTGTAGTACCTGTGTCAATAGCATAGAACTATGTAGGTTGTTCTGAAAGTAGTTCATATTTATGGCTGTCCCGCTGTTGAAACTCACCACCCCCTGCCTCACTGCTCTCACATCCTGCTTGGTCTCCAGACATGTTCAGTAAATGTCAGTGAATGCTGATGGGTTCCCTGTGTAGAATTCAGCGGCACACCTTTGCTTCCATGTTGGGCACCATTTTGTCAGACTGCTGCTCTGCTGCCATCTGTCACACTGCAACAGTATGTAATGGAACATTGGTGAGAAGATCTGACCTCTGTTGCCATGCCACCAACATGAGCCAGTGTAGTAAAAGAGGAGGCATTACTTTAGGATCAGCCCTTATGTGATATGAGAAATTTAATTGTAAACTCATGCAAGATATTGGGAATAAGAAGCAACAACAGACCAACCGCCTTGTAAAAGTATTAGGAACTGTTCTTATGTGTGGACCTCTAACTCAGCAGAGCGGTCAAAGCCTACTGAGGTGGTGGCGTGTAGCTCCATTTAGCTGTGAAGCTCACTTTCATATTCTAAGCCACACTGTTCTGACAGCTTGCACCATCTTTGTGCAGGAGCACTAGCAGGGGACATCTCCAGCTGAAGCATCACATTAAGAAGCTGTATTAAAACAGTCCCTATTTTACGTACAAAAACCTGAGGTCTCCTACTGTAATCTGAAAGCTGAAGATGAGTTGTTGTGATGTTGTAGTTCTGCACTATAAAATAATCCAGTAATGATTTCTATAGTTGGATTATTTGCATAATATAGGCTAGGTTGCAAAACTGCTTTGGATTAGTGCACTATTTTAGACCTCATATCTGTGGTTGAAAAAGAGCTTTAAGTACACTTTGCCTGCCCAGGGGGGTGGTGGAGTCGCCGTCCCTGGCAGTGTTCAAGAGGTGCTTGGATGAGGAGCTACGAGATATGGTTTAGTGCTTGTGGTACTAATAGGAATGGGAGGGTGGTTGGACTGGATGATCTTGCAGGTCGTTTCCAACCTTGTGATTCTGTGATTTAAAAGCCTACTTTATCTATGTTTAAAGAAGAAAGAAAAAGAATGTATTATAAAATGCCTGTGACTTCCAGGACATGAAGTTTTGATTATTGTGTTTAATTTATGTTTTGATTACTGAAATTAGTTTTTTTCCGTCCATTCAACTGAAGTCTTGTTTTGCAGTTCTGTCAAATCACTGCAGTAATTCTTGTGGTTTTCAGCCCCCTTCCTGAACTCAGATATGTTCTCCAATGAGCAAAATTTCATTGTTAAGGACAATGGAGCTTATCTAGTGAACATCTTCTGAATCAGCTGTTGCATTGCATTGTATAAATAATATTAGCATGTGCTGGACAGATTTTTCTCCCAATTAAAAAAAGTTTGATAGTATTTGGAGCCAGTTGCTGTATTTGCTTCACCTCCTCAACGCATTTATTTTTCAAGTGAACACAGTCTCCTTTAACTGAGATGTTAGAATCAAGCATTCATGCAGGTGATAGGCTGTTTGTCATAACTCCCTTGTTCATAAATGTTTATTTGCCTCTGATTGCTCATATCCAGCTTCCTTGTCCCTCATAACCGCTGTTTCTGTTATATCCCCCATCTCAATAACAGTAGGCTTACATCAAGAAACATTTCTTGAGATCGGCAGCATCTTTAAAGGCAGGGAGCAGCAGGGTCTGAGGAAGCAGTTCATCTGGTCATTTTCAAGATGACATTTCAAACCTGTAGTTTATTTGAGATGCAGAAATGCAGTAAACAGAGTATTAAAGTTTGCAGGTTTCTTTTTTAGAAGCATCGGCACCTTACTGTGTTAACCTCTTCTTTTTCTGTCTGTGATCCCACTTGTTTCTTCAGATCACTAAAGAAAATTACATCTTTACTGTATAGTAATACTGTATTTTAATTAACAGGAAAAAGAACAACCCACAACAATGATTGAGGAAGGAAAAATAGCATGTAATGAAATGAAGCGGTCGCTTGCACTTCGTACTCAGATTGCTTGCTGTTCTGAGGTGTTGTAATGCCTTCAGTAATTCCTGACTGTCAGAGTAACAAATCTTTTGTGCCGTGTTCTCTTCAAAGCAGTTCACAAGTAGTAATGATGTCTAGATCTTCAGGTTGTTTTTGTGGTTTCAGTGGCTACGTAACTGTGATTTCTATTCCTTTCACTTGTTGGTCATTGGGGGCTTCAGGTTGTGTTGCAGTTAAGGTGTTACACTAGGCTAAACGCTGTAAAATGATAGCATTTGTTCAGCCTTTTCACTATCATCAATCTTTCACAGTCAGATCAGACCCCTAATGTATCAGCAGGCTTCCCAGAGCTACTGGTTAAAATTACCTTTGCTTTTGGTAAGCTCTGAACCTTCAAACCTTCGTGTTTTCAGCTGCCCCCTGTGGATCGTGTGAAGCCTCTTTCTGGCACATTACTCACTGCCAGTTCCTGGCTGATGGCTCAGCGCAAGGAAGGCACTACTTCTGTAACCAGTTAGGAACCAGATTACTGTTACATTTGTTCTTTATTAGAGGAATTCTGCCAGGAAAGCGTCTGAATACACTAAATTGTGCATTAATTAATAGGTGCAGAATGCAGCAAAAAATTTTCAAAGGTTCCCAGGCTTACAAGTCCCTGGAGGAGGAAAAGCAAGGTTTCCAGGGAGGAGTACAGTACAGACTGCAAAGCTGTGAAAGCTGTATCAAGCCAAATGTGATTTAATTAGTTTCCAGTTTAAAGGTAGCTGTCATTAAACATCTCTTAAACTCCCAATGCTGATATGTTGGAATAGCTGAGTGCTTTGTTTTGCTTTTAGATGCTCTGGAGCTATATTAGTGTTGCAAACCATCCATCCCAATGGCTGTTCTTTCAGTGGGAGAGTGCCATCTCTCTAGACTGTTTGCCTGTAGATAAATGCTAGAATCCCCCGAGAGTGGATGGTTTTGCAGCACTCCATCAGTTTGAGTTGCCATTCCCCACTCTTCCTTGTTTTAAGCTCTTGATGTCCCTTGGTCTCAGCCAGCAGCTGTGCAGCTCGGCCTCGCCAACACAGAACTTGAGGCTGCGATACCCCTGCTCTCCTGGGACTTGCATCCTCTACTTGTAAAGGTTTATGGAGCCAAGTCAGCACTAGGGTGCAGTGCATGAGCTCTGTCCCTGCCTTTGTGCTGCAAGATCAGTTCTCAGTGACTCTTTCACCAGTGTGCTATGAGGGGTGTCAGTTGAAGTTGCAGCTTTCCAGCAGCAGTGGGCAGGGCTGTGGGAAGATGGCTTTGCATTTCCCAGGCTGAGCTGGGGAAGTTGTTTGTTTGCTTTTTAGTTTTCCTGCTCTGTTTCCCCTGAGAAAGTGTAGTATGCTTTGAGATGTCAGCCTTTATAAACAGTAGGATGTGTTGTCAAAACCGTGATCTTTTGGAAATGATTAGAATATAGTTATTAGTCTGATTAAAGCTCTAGTCAGATCATTCGGATTTCGAACTATTACAGATTCATTACATGTCATTCACCTTGAGTTAAATTCTGACTAGATGAGGCTAATTCAGAAACTTGTAAAGATTGGAATCCTCATAATGTGTGTTAAATAGAACAGTGCGAGGTTATAGCATTTGTTTCTGTAGGTTGCAGTAAGAGTGTTGATGTTAATTGCTGGCTGTGTTGCCAGGTGGTAAATTGGGAAATAAGGTCAATTTGTACCTAGTTCACTTGGATTTCAACATCAAGATTTGGTGCCCATGGAAATATTCCACAGAATATTAAAACCTGTGTAGCTGTATTCTTTTTGCTTTTGGAGAGTAGTTTGTTTTTTGGAGATGGATGTAGGGAGAATGTTTAGAGACCGTGTGTGAAAGCTGCCACCCAGGTAATTTGTCACAACTTCTTAAAAATTATTTTTGTACTGATCTGTTACATAAGAAACCAAAGCTCATATTTTGAGGTGTTTTTTTTTTTTTTGACAACTGAAACATTTGTCACCGTTTCTGTTTTTCAGGTAGCTTGTGGCACAGCTGGGTAGGGGCTAATAAAAATCAGGGGGAGAGCTGTCCTGCAGCATCTAATGGAGATGTGCTCTGAGACAGCGCGAGGAAACGCTGCTTTTCAAGAGCAGCCCATGTGCCCCTGCGGCCTGCAGCTCTGAGGCAGGATTATGCCAGGGCAGCCACGGGCTGGGGAGATGGAAATGCCTTGCAGAGCATGCATCTGTGGCAGGTGGCCAAGTTGCTCCTCAGCCCCTCGGCTTCTGCTGGCCCCCAGGTTTTCCAGCCTTTCTCTTTGGGATGCTGGACGTCTGGATTTCAGGGCTCGGTTTCAGATATTCAAGTTAAGCTGTGCTTAGTAGTTTCAGAAGCAGCCTTTTCTGGTTTATATATTCTCCAAAGGAAAAAAAAAAATCGAAGCCCGTGGAAGAGAATTTCTTGCTGCTCTCATTTCTAGCCAGCGCCAGTGGGTTCAAGGGGAGTGAGGCAGGGAGGTGTGTGTACTATGCATCTTCCTGGGAGAAAATCCTCACTCTGGAAACTTTTCATGCTTCTTTAAAGGTATAACTTGTAAGTATTCTGCAACTGAACAATTCTGAGAATTAGATATCTGTAGTGAAAGTAAAGCTCTATTGGATGAAATTCCAGTCTAATTTGTGGGTATTTCCACCAACTGAAGAGTTGTAATTATGAGCTGAAATTGCACGTGTACTAAAATGAAAACTATGCAAGATAATTTAAAAAAAAAACCCTACTTTCTCAATCAGGAAAACCATTTACTGTTATATAACAAATTTTTATTCAAAAATACTTGTGGTTTTTATTGCAGTTGGTACACCTTATTATATGTCTCCGGAGAGAATACATGAAAATGGTTACAACTTCAAATCTGACATCTGGTCTCTGGGCTGCCTGCTGTATGAGGTAATATTGATAATAGAGTGAACGTAATAAGACTTTCCCCCCTGCACCCTTCCCCAGTATACTGAATGCTGTTATAAGATCTATTTTTTTGCTGCTGAGAAAAGTATATAGTATTCTAAAAAAGATGTTTGTCAGCTCTTAAATATCTGCCTTAATAATGAGAATTCTTATGGTAACTTCTACATATGAAATACTAGATTTGTGTATTATTAGAGACTATCCTTTGGCTGGGATTGCTACAAAGATTTTTTTAGCCATTTCTTTGGGTATAACTGAAGGGTTAAGAAGTGAATAACGACAAGCAGATGTAAAAATTCTTTTAGATGCTTTCAGTGGGCTGTGTGGATTTTATGGTCTGGGTAATAATGCTTTGAATAATAGTGGGATTGACTTAACTATGCAACTAATGCTTTTGAAAGCTAACATGTAATTTTTTTTTTTTTAATGATTTGAAACCTAAGTAAAGAAATGAAAAATCGCGTAGGCTACTGTAGTTATATCTGCTAACTTGAATTAACTTTGGAGTTACTTTCGCTGTGCAAAAATCAGTGTTTTTTTTCTAACTACTTCTTCCCGTATAGCTAAACCAGAAGTATGGGGTAATTCCTCCACTAACACAATTGAGGTTGGTGGGTGACGCTTCCATAATTATAAATGGTGTTATATTCGTTACCTTCTGGGGAAATGAATATATAGGGCAAATGCAAATAGAGGAAAGTGTGAAGAACTGGTAGGCTTCTAAGGCAACTACGTCTTCAGAGTACTTGCGTGTCATTTGTTGATCAGAAGGGCGAATAGCCATACTGCAGTCCTGAAGAGTTTACAGATCCGTGTGTGGCTGTTGCCTGTAGATCTCTGGGACGATCTGCAAGAGTTAAGTGTCACACTTGCCCAAGTACTGGTGAGTTAAAATCAGGTACATAATTCTGTGTTCAGGTTCCCCAGCACTGACAGTGCAACTGCCATTGTCATGTTCCACTTCATACACTTGCACAAGTAAGAAGACTAAAGGTAGCACAGAAGTGAATGAGGATTTTTAAGTATTGCTACAGGTTTTTCCCCTCAGTGGTTTCAACCTTGTTTTTGTTCTAATCTAGAAGGAAGTGAAAATCTCAGGGAATAAATTACATATGATAAGCATGTTTTAGGGTTATTATTTTCTTCTACATTCCATGAAATTTTGTGCAACTGCTGGACAGAAATCAGTACTCGTTTTCTGAAATTTCTTTTTATTTTTCCCAGGTTTTTTATTTGATGCTGGATAGACCATGTTAAAAACCTATGTAAAAATGAATTTGTTCTTTGATCTAGAGAATAATTTCAAAATAACTAAATATCTTAATTTTATTTGCTAGTTCAACATTTCAAATACCTTTCTGTTCTTATTTTTTGATGTTTCATCAGGGTGGCATTTAAGTTGACGTGGTACTTTTTTTCTTTAAGAATAGAACAATTAGAATTCCTATTGATACGTGCTGTGTAATTACAATATATGGCAGTGTCTAATACTACAGATCTTTATTATGTTCTTAAAATTTTTTGGGATATATTTATCCTGTTTAGTTCTACAG
Source organism: Lagopus leucura (assembly GCF_019238085.1). Classification (NCBI taxonomy): domain Eukaryota; kingdom Metazoa; phylum Chordata; class Aves; order Galliformes; family Phasianidae; genus Lagopus; species Lagopus leucura. The sequence continues at coordinate 8,249,814 of NW_024962266.1, forward strand.
TACCCCAGATTTTATTTATTTTGTTTTGATGTTTATCACTGAGGTGTAATTTTGAAATTCAGGTAAACTAATCTCAATATATGCTTAATTTTTTATTATTTAAAAGAAGTTGCTTAAGGTTCTTCAGTCACGCTTGGTTCAATACATAGGATGTATATTACCAGTTTCTTTTTGCAATGCATGTTTTATCTACTGCTTGCGTTTTAACACGTTCTGTTCATTTTGCTATGTGCTCTGTATTTTCTCTAGCTTAATTGGAGAAAAGCTGTGGCATGTTTATCACCTGAATAAATGCTTAATTGCTGATAAACTCTCTTCATTTAAGTTTTCACTTGAGATTAGGCTAATTTGCTAGAACATATAATTTTTTTTTTTAAAAAGCATTATTTCTAACCCACATAACAGTATGTTATTCAGTGCTAGCTGTGGGAATGCTAAAAAGTATATTTTAGACTGAATTTTAGAGCCCCTGGTAGTTTTGAAACCTCAAAAACACTACCGCTGGAGTTTTAATTGATATGCAACAAAGTAGACTTTACTAATTAAAATCAAGATGCTGTGCTTTTGCTACATGGACCTTTACATGGAAAAGTAGGTTTTACACATTTCCTTTTATTGTTCAGCGTAGCAATTGCATCCTTACAGGGTTGTAGGTTGGTGGCTTACAGTTCAAAAAAAAAAAAAAAAGAAAGAAAGAAAAAAAGAGGGAGGAAAAAAAAAAGAGAGGAGAGAGAGCTGCCACCAGCCCTGAAGACAGACAGTGGGCTTTCGTTCCTCAGACACCCCCAGAATACTAATCAGGAAAGTCAGACCCTGGAGGTCAGGGAGCAAGTCAATCATTCTAGCGATCGTCTCAGTGTGGAGGATCAAATTAGCCTGAAAAATTCAGCTGCTGGGAGGAGAGGGCGAGCAGCTGTCAGGGGCAGCAGCGAGATGCACTAATGAACCAGATGAATAGTGCAAAAGCTTGAAAATAAAAACAGGACAGTTGACATTTTTCATCTGTCAAAGCAGGAGATGCATGAAAATATAGTATTCCTGTTTTAACTCCTTAGGGGACATTCAGAATTTTTTTTAACACTCTGCAGCATTCAAACAAAAGTACTTTTAATGAACACCTAGAGTACAAAAATGAGTATCTGTGCATTTATTTAGAATTTCTGCATGCATACAGACCCTGCGGTTGATTTTTCTTTTCTTTTTTCTTTTCTTTCCTTTCTTTTTTTGGTCTTTAGCTTGCATTTTTAACATTCTTTTTAAGGTAAGAGACAATAGCATGTAAATCCCAAAATTAACAGCGTTTTGGTAATACGGTTATAGAACGTTTGGGCGGAGTGTAGAATTGAACTGTTAGCATTGTGTTCGCTTGGGGAGCTTTAATACGATTTATTCTTACTTGAAGTTTGTATGAAGAAGTACTAAACTACTCGTGAGATGTTTTATTGGATACCAGGCAAAGGTTAGAGAATTCGGGCATTTTTTTTATGTGTATTTCTCGGCGATATTGGTGCTTAGACATGAAAGAGTTAAGCTGATATATGGAAGACCAGAAGACAGATGAGAGCCATTTTCAGCTTGTCCTGTCCCTGCTGAAGCTCACTGAGTAGCACAGCATGGACTAGCGTGTTTCACACACACTCTGCCTGTCTGGGGAATGTACACATTGTCCTTCCAAAATCAAACTTATTAGCACATGTAGAAAAGGGTGACTGACTTTAGGGCAGCGCTGTGCTCAAAGCAACATTCGTGCTGCCGCGGTTCAAAGGCTTGGAAGGCTTTGAACAGAATGGAGAGTTTTTAAATGAATTTTAAGATTTGTAATCCTGCTAGCCATAGCATTGGTTTCCACCTTAAATGTCAAGTTTTAACGTTGTCTGGAAGTCAAGCATAGGCTTACTAATACTGCTTAGAAGATGGTTGTTTGTGTAGGCGTTCTCCAGTAGCTATTCCTACATTCTTCTATTACAGTTGTAAAATACAGCTATGGATGTCCGTTCTGTACCTCTAATGGTGTTTTGGGTGGCAATATTAATTTTTGAAATGATGTGGAATAACAAATTGAACTATGAGGGTATTTTTGTAACCTTTGTTAGCTCTTCTAATTAACAAAAACCACCCCACAAAACAATACCAGAGCCCTGCAGCACTTTACCCAGGTCTAGCTGTGGGATGCTGCAAAACCTGCTATTGTTATCCAGCTTTCTTACCAGGCAGTATTGCTTTAGATCAGATAATGTTTTTCTAATAAATGATAAGTTACCTTCCAAAAGAAGAAAGTCCCCCTTCTGTGGTGCCAAGCCTTTCCTAACTGAGCGGTAGGTGGAATTACCCAATTTTTCCACATACGTTATTGATACAGTCGCTACAGTATACAATTAAAGCACTGTAATATTAGGATTGTGATAGGCACAGCACAGAGGAAGTACGTGGACTGGTTACGTTGATAGTTAAGGAACTTCTGATTTTAGCTCTGTGTCAGGAATTCATTAAAATTTGCTTTTGATTTGCTAGTGTTGCAGGTTTTATGGCAAAAAGTGCACTTAAAAACACAAAAGAAAACTCTACATTTTCCTTAAACAGATGGCTGCACTGCAGAGTCCCTTTTATGGTGATAAAATGAACTTGTACTCGCTGTGCAAGAAGATAGAGCAGTGTGACTATCCACCTCTCCCTTCAGATCACTATTCAGAAGAAGTAAGTAATTTCCTTTTCATAGGCTCATTTTAGTGCTGGCACGCTTCCAATGTAGTAATGAACTTGTGTAGTTTTATGTTATTTGCAGACGATGCCTGTAAGTGTTTGCTCGTTGAACTTGCTCAAGTGTTTCTGTCAAAACATTTCCCTGACATGGTGCAAAATTTTGGGGGGATTAAAGGTGGAAACTTCATCCTGTTAGCTTCTTAATTTCATTGAGCTTCTTTGCTCAAAAGGAAATACACAACGATATGTACTACACGTCATAGTGGGATTGAGTCTTACATATATATTATGCTTTTCTAAAAGCACAACCATACACGTTTATGCTGGGCAATCATTTAGTGCACTGACTTTGTTTCTCTAGAGGCTTACATTAAAATCGATACAATCTAGCTCACTAGTAAAAATGAATTTAGTTCCCATTTATCTGCATTTTACAACCACCAAGTACTGTTTGATACAATTGAATGGCAGGTCTTTTACAAGAAAGGGTGGGCGCTAACAGTAAATTTCAGAGAAATGTAGCAAGGCATAATATAACTGCATATCACAGCGGGGTATGTTTTAAGTTGATGCATAGCAGTTCTTTACTGTCATTAATGCATTTAAGGGGCATACTTCCTCTTTTTTTTTAAAGCAATAAAATGAAAAGAAACTAAATATTTTTCTTAAAGTAACAAGAGTAAAAAGCATAAATGTTTGCTTGTTAATGATCTAGCGTGCTAGTTTTGAAATAACTTTCCCACTTTTAAAAGGAACAGGGTGAACTGATAGAAGCTGTAAAGCAAAGGATGCATATTAGTAACCAGTTCTAATTGAATTCAGCCTATGTGAATTAAAGGTTACTTGGAAAATGCAAATAAAAACCAGCACTGAAATACCTTCCAATAAACAGAAGGTTTTGTGCATTTTCACTTGCAGAATAGGGATTGTAATTCTGAACCTTGAATTTTTTGCTTTCAAAGACAGTGATTGGACTATTAATAAAAGATAACTGCCCGGTGTTTTGTGTTGTATTTACACTGACAATTTTTCCTGTTTACGGAAACAAAAACTGGACTTACAAAGATAATTCCATGACTTTGTGAAGGATGGTGATTTTGATCTATTGTGTAATATGTGCAATAAACCTCTTTGTGAGTTTACCAGTTAGTCATTTTACCTTGGCCATTCTTAATTACTATTTATTGTAGACCATAGATATGGCAGTTCTTATAACTAACTCGAGAACTGGAGGCCTAGAAATACAGTAGGGTGTGAACAATAATGCAAAATGATAGCAAGAATGTCAGGGGCCGTTCTTTGTTGTGTCATTCATGCTGTCTTCCTTTTTCCATGAAGCGCATGAATATTTCACATATCTGCATCCTCATCCTCTATTCTTCTTGACTAATTTTCAGACTGTCTGCATTTGCATTTCACATGGTAGCTGATTAGGAGATGCCGAGTGCAGCAGTGAAACCTCAGCAGGCGGTTTCCATGGTGACCTTCAGCAGGATTTTAATGATGATACCACTAGTGGTTCGTTGAAGTTGGCCTGCCTGCGGGGCTACTTCACTGCAGCTAAGTGTGAAGTTGGATATGCGGATTTCCAGCCAAGGGGCAGATATCAAAGCCTGGCCCAGATAGAAGGTCTTGGAGTTGGGACAGGGAAAGAGGTTCCACCTTTTGCTTACCCCTGTGTAGCTTTCAGTGTTGGAAGCAGATGCAAAGCGCAGGTTATGTTTTCTTCATTTGAAAGCAGGCGTTTACTTCTATGCTTTGAGTAAACCAGGTAGTTATAAAATTCACCAGCGAGTTTAAAATATAATGAGAGATTCAGAGCTGTAATAGATGTGGAAATAGTAACTTAAAAAAAGTAATCAACTGAGCTATAGAGATGGCACTGAGAGCATTTCTTTTGTTCCACTGTGAAAACTTGCATTATCTACAGTATATGCAAAAAAGCCCATGTATGTTTGCTAGTTACTGCACCAGGTATAATTAAAAAGAAGAAAACAGTCTTTTCTGAAAAATGCTTTATTAGCACAAACAGTTAAAAAAAAAAAAAAAAAAAAGGAATGAGCAAGCATTGTCTATTGTATAGTTTTACTCTCTTAAATGATCTGTACTGAGAAGCTAGGGATCTACTCTTTAAGCAAACGGGGGGCACATTCTGAGCAGTAATGTTTAGGAGCTTCTATAATCTATATTCTATGTCTATATATCTATATAATATTCACATATTCTGTAATGAAGAATTTTCTGAAAGAGCACTTCTATTGAGCATTCATGGCTGTACCCTGTGATGTAGGAGTGTAAACACATTACAAAGTATTAAGCAATTGCTTTTTGGGGTAAACGTAAGTAAATTTTAATGAGATAAATTTTTGATTAGAAATCCTAGTGTTTTCACAAACTTTGTTGAGCAGTAAGAGTTATTATCCAAGATTTTTGAATGTTTAACAACTTCACGTATCACCGTTCTTGTATGTTCCTTAAGAAACCCTGATGTTCAGGCTAAGCGGTATTTACAGAAATATGTTTTACTTTAGGGAGTTGAAAGCTGGGGCTCCCTTGCCGCCCCCAGTCAATACTCATAAAATCCTGTCAGCCAATATTAGCATCCCATTGCTTTTTATGGTGGGTGAAGTCTTTCAGTCTTCCCTCTGAGGTGCTTTTCCTCACAAGTCCATAGCCAGGCCCCTGGTCTAGAATTGCCGTGTGGGTTGCCAGCGTTCCTTCCAACACTGAGTTTCAGGAAGGTCTCCTATTCAGAGTAAGGTTGGTGAGTTTATTATTATTATTTTAGTCATCCAAGATTTCTTATACGAAAAGTTTTCTTTCTCAGTTGTGTACAATGCCAAGTACTTGCCTGTCACAGTACTTAGTGTTCCCCCCTCCCCTTCTCCTGACTTGAGCGATAATTGTTTATTTCATAGCTGAAAAACCTGCTAAAGTTAAAGAAAGTGTATCCCACTGCTCCAGTGTCAGGCTAAGCTCCAGGCTAAACACAGTCGTTGTGCTAAGTGCACAGAGGAGGTTAAGAACAGTAAGCAGCCAAAGAAGTTTGCAGCTTGGGGATGTGGGGATGCAACAGGAGCTCCTTCCAGCTCAGTCGTAAGTCTGTTCTGCCTGTTGGCCAGTTTGTGCTAGTTAATACTAAAAAAAATTACTCTGTCTATAGTGGTAGTCTGACTTGAGAACCCCAGTGCCTCTTCCTGTGGTACTGTCATGCTTTTCTGCTTCATGAGAATTTCATTAACACTAGAGAGGCTGACAAGTGATCTCAGGTTCATTCAGATAGTTACTCATGTAGGTAGTTAAGAAGTAATACTATGGCCAAGCATTAGCAGCCAGCAGGAGCCCGTTTTCAGTTGTGAAAGGCTATCTCCATGTGTAACTATTTTCTTTCTGCTATGCTCTCTTACAACTGAAATTCTGGGGAGGGGAGGGAGAAAGAGATTTAGCAGTGTTAGCAATGAGCAGCATTTAAGTAGTAAGACTTATAGCCACATTGATGACTGCCATTTATTTGACTGTGATATAATTGCAAGGAATTGTTACCCCACTGATAGAGCTCATCTCTTGTACTGTGTTGAGAAAAGCATTTCTAAATAAACAGATTCACGGCTGTCTCTTGTTAATAACATTCTCATAAACCTTTTCTTGCATCTGGACAGCAGTAGCTATATGATCACTTTGGTTAGGGTTAGTAAATCACAAGTTGCAGTCAAGGCATCATGTAGATGGCTCTTTAGGTGTACTTACAAAGATGAATAGGGTATGAAAGCCTTTCCTAATGCAGTGATGCCATTTTGCTCGTGTCTTTGTAACCATTGAATCTCAATGGCTGTCTTTTGAAGCTCTATAACAGAAGTAACAAAGCAACTCTAAAGGAAGGCATCCTGTTTAATGACTTAATTTCAGACTCAAATTATTTACTAGTTTTAATATTTTTTAAAATGGAAAAGATCAGTTTAGGAAACAAAATCAGTTACCATAGGCCAGCAATTAAAAAACATGAAGTGGACTAGTGAAGCTAAATACAACTTCTCAAGTTTTTTGCACGTTAATTTATTGGAGGATCTACTTGTATTGTTCTACCTTCAGCCAATTTACTGGTAAAAGAGAGAATCCTGTTATTCCTCTAATGATAGCTTTATAGGTGTCAGTCCTTCACAATCTTTTACTAAGACTTTATTTACTCTATGCAGTTCTACTGAACAGATGGAACTCTTCACAGATAAAGATATATGTATATGTACAAGATTCGATGTTGTATTCCCCAGATAAATTACATTTGTATTTTCTTTCTAAAATGTTTACATATTTGGTGCTAATTTCAGGATTGGGGTTTTTGGATGTTGTTAAGTGTTTCCTGTTTGTCATGTAGGCTGTATGAGCTGTTGCATGGCAAGCTGTTGCTCTGCTAATATACTGTGTCTGCTGGTAACTGTCACCCAGCTGCTGCTTCTCCAGGAGCTTATTGTACTTCTTCTATTACATTTTGGCAATTATTTTTTATGGTAGTTCATAATTTCCAGTGTTCTATTCCCCAAATAATTGGGCGTTACTATGGACTAATAATTTTTCCTGTCAGTGATGATATTTCTATTTATTGCCTGCCAGAAGGAATGTGATAGCTTTTAAAATCCGTTAGTCAGATAAACTTAACATATTTGAGATTCAAATAGCAGGTCTGTTGCTGGATCTGGCCAACCATCAAAAGGAGAAACATTAAAGTAAAATCTGCAATCTGATCGCTGTCTTCAGAATTCATCATCTCATATATAAGTATTAATTTCACTTCACTAAAGAAGGAGAGTGTTCTAGTGACAGTTTTTGTATTATTAATTGTGGAGGAACCTGTACAATGTGTGCTGTTTGCAATTTCTGCAAACCAAGTTGTAAATAGTTGTATGTAATGTTTCTTCCTTCAACTTCAGGACTTCCTACTCTAGTGCATTGAAATTCATCTTCAGAAAAACTAAGAGTATAATTAGAATTTAAAATCCTTCTTGATCTTTTTATACAAAGCAGGAAGGGAACTCTCTGATGGCACATTTGAATATGCTTGTCTGTGTTGCCTTTGAATAATCATGGTGATGAGGTCACTCTGTTAGTTGCAGGAACTAGGTTTTCTCAGTAATCACACCTAAGAATGCTTCTGTGAACATATTAATTGTTTCTTCCTATAAAGAAGAATTAACAACTTAGCCCTACAAATAAAAACCAGGACTTAGTCCAAAGGTTATTTACTTCAGCATCATGTTTCCGAGGCCAACATAATGTGATATTTCCTCAAAATACTTTCCCTACTTTGATTTTTAAGTTCAGAATTTTACTGAGTCAAAAGTGGAGGTTTTAAATTAAGAAGTCTTCACCGGCTTTATTAGGGCTCGCCATTTAAATGACGTATAATGAAGTTACGTGCACATTTGAAGTTATATGTTGGAAGAATTTGAACTTAGGTCTTCTAATTACTTTTTATGTTCATATTTTTTTCTGGCAATAGTATAAAATGTTTAAGAAAAAATAAAATTGAGTTTTGCATACATGCTTGCATAAAACTGTGTGCAGTATGTGTTGAGAGAGAGTGCTGAGTGTGTGTTCATGCAGAGTTGCTGTGCTGGGCTAATTGTTGCCAGTCTTTTCAGTTTGAATTTGAGAATGCGTAAATACTACTTGGCAGGATTGTTGGCTTTCTTACATGTTATTTTCCTCTCCTAGCTGCGACAATTAGTCAATATGTGCATCAACCCGGATCCGGAGAAGCGACCAGACATAACCTATGTCTATGATGTAGCGAAACGTATGCATGCACACACTGCGAGCAGCTAAACAGACATCAGATCCCGAAGATCAGAAATGTTCAAGTATTTTAAATAAATCATCCCACCTCTTTGCATTACAGAAATGTAATTATTTGAAGCTTACTGTTGTGCTTTGTAAACCCATTTATGTACGAACGTCAATGTTTTATTTTATTTTTTACTTTTTACCAACTTGCAGTTTTAACAGATTTAAATATGTAAAGCATAACTTCAAAAGATACTGAGAGCCGCTGTTTTCCACATTAAGTGAGTTCAAGGATGTTTTCTTTACCGATGAATGGGTTCAGTTGGGCCTCAGTTCTAAAACACGGTTGCACTTTTGCACAGGATACAGATATTAGGCTTATGTATAAGCAAAATGTCTGAATCTCTCACCTTTTTAGTAATTTATAGGAAATATGAATCTGCACAGTTACGTTTATTTTAATCCTAGTTCTAAAGGGGGTATAATTATTATAGAAGGTTACTGTATTTTATACCGAATTATAGTTTGCAGTTCTCAGCACGTGAGTAGACAGATGACATGATTAGTTCTGTGCTCGCCAAATGTGACGCAAAAATAGTTAGTGGAAAAAAACCATACACTGAAATTGTTTTAACGTCCCTTTTCATTTTGCTATTCTGTCATAATGCACATAAAACGTCTGTTGGAGGTTTTATGGGAGAATTTAAGGTGTTGATTCTGCAGTTTGATCATTTTCAATAGCCTTGTACAGCACAGCCCTGGGGCAATGTGAGTGTGCATAGCTGAGTGTTAAAACCATGCAGATGCTGCTTGTAGCGGATAGCGTTCTTTTGAGGCTAACATGTATTAGAAGATCTGATTAAAAGATGCGATCTTTAAGTTACCAGTTTCTATTCCTGTAAATGTCACTGTTTGTAGACTTTTGTATTTAAAATAATTTGACCTTCCAATACTGTATTTAAAAATGCTTTTAAAATACCAAAATCTTTTTGGAAAATATATAGCTGTGTACTAAAGCACAATATATTCTTCACAGATATCAGATTTTGTATATCGTATCCTAAGAAGTAGCTTTATATTTAGCAAAAGTAAATTTTAGCATTTATGTTTCAAAGAAAGTTGCCACTTATTTCGGAAATAATTATTGATGCAAAATACTTCATTATTTAAAAGGAGATTCACAGTATTGTGTTAAAACCTCTCTGGTATGCTTAATAATGTTTTCATTGTTAAGGGAAAAAGGGAGTTCAAAAATAGAGATAGGACTCAAATTTCTTGAATATCAAGACTAAACACTTTGAGAATACACAACTGTCAAAACAGAGTTCTTACCAATGAGACTGCTAAGAAGTTGCTACTGACAGTTAAACCTTTTTGTTACGTGGGTAAAAAGAAGTTAGTTTAGAGAAAATAGCAATACATCTATCCACACAGCACAGTTTCTAGATGTAGTCAGTTCCCTACACTTTTTGTTCTGTTGTTTTTTTTCTCTGTGCAGCGTTTTATTAGATGTAATGCCCAAAGAATATCCAAATGTGGGAAATCTGGAGTTAGGTCAGCTGTGCTTAGAGTAGGTGGGGTTTTTTTGTTTTTTATTTTTTTATTTTTTTTTTTTTTTTAAATTAGAAATACTGTGGAAATTCTGTATGCTAAAATGTAGGAGTTTTTAAACAGTGTGTGCCACGTCTTCATCTTAGTACATTGTATTTCTGTTGTTGTTTTAATTTCCAGACTTGGTAGGACAAGTCTTTAATTTTCCTTCTTGCTGCCATATTTACTTGATCCAGTCTTGTAGGACTCCAGTGGAACAATGTACAGGAAGAAAGTGTTTCAGAAACCTTGGTTTGTGTTTAAAAACCTCTATATTTGCATTTGTGTATTATCTGATAACTGTGTTTTAAACAAATGATGGTTATATTCTAGTTCAGATGTCAGAGTGAAATGGTTTGTATTGACAAAGGCAGCACAGTACTTGCTTGACTGCTGCGATTAGTTTTTAAGATGCACAAGTGCTCCAGTCGTTCTCTGAAATGGGCTAGAATATTGCAAAGTCACTGACAAAAAACCAACTCAATCAGGCTATCTGCATCTAATATCATGCATCAAGTGTTATTACTTTGCCTGAAAGTAACCAATGATAGATTTTTTTTTTTTTCATTTTCTGGAAGGATATGCGGAGTAAAGAAACGATGAGTTAAAAGTTAGCAAATGTTTCATTGGTGTGGGTGTGGATTTTTTGTATTGCTGATTAAATTTTGTGCTGAGTAAAAGAAGTAGTTGTTTCTGTTTTTAAAACTGTAGAATAAATGGTACAAATGACTCGGGTACCGAGGTTTGTATTTGAGAAGTCTGTATGGGTTAACAGAATTGCTGGTGTAGCCGAGGTTCTAGAATCCATCCCATAAGCACCTGGTAATGTATGAAAACCATCTTGTAATAATTCCATGTGAACTGTACATTTTATAAAATGTTTCCTGTTATAGAAACGTCATTCTATTTTTTATCCTTTGTTGTTGGTGAGGTTTGGCACTATTTATTTAAAACTATGCCATTACATGTTTGTTTTCTTTAAAATGAAACTGTTATATTTCTAAGGAGAATGGTCTGACTTGCACCCCCTTTTATTTCAGTACTACTACAGTATTAATGTGTTCCATGACTGAACTTTGTGCTTTGAATGACATTGCATTAAAATCTCATCTACTATCTTGAAAGCTCCCCTGCTGTGCAGTAGCCTAATAAAAATAAAGCATAGAGATATCAATTATAGTGTAAAAATAACAGTGCTTCTGTGATATTTTTCCCACTTTTCTTATTACAGATATGCTACAGTAGTTGCTGCTGGTCTTGCAGTTTACTGTTTCCAGTATTTAATTATAGGTGAGTGTTGTAGAATTGTAATGGTAGAAGGTACATCCAAAAACTTTGTCATACCATTTGTCAAAAATTGTATCTAGAAACACTGCAGAAGATATTTTCATAATGAATTATAAACTGTGCTTTTATCTAAAATTACTCTGAAACAATATGGAAATACCTAGAAGGGCTAAGAATAAGGAAGAGCTCCTATTTGTGACCCCAGCTTTTTTGAGCTCCTGTCAGCTCCTGTTTAGAGAGCATTATTTTTTTAATGGAATTTCAGTAATTCTTGGTGAATTTGTTTGCTCACAATGAATAAGTTGGAATCAGTAAGGTATCTATAAATCATGTGCTGTGCTTTTTTTTTTTTGTATGTCTTTGTTTTGGTAGGACAGACTTAACGTATTTTTCCCAGTTCTCTTCAACTTCAGTGATCCAGTTACTCGTTGTATGAGCAGGCAATAGAAGTATGTGTTCTTCTTGTAATGAGCTGAGACTTTAAAAACATGCCAATATACAGGAAGATGAAGTGCAGCATTAGATGTGTCTGAGCAGGCTAGTGTTTTATTCATGCACACGATTAAGACAGCCATAAAGAGTGAAATTGTTGACAGAGTCTTGGAAATGGAAAGGGACTTTTGTTGCCAGTGGTTCTCAGCTATCTCTGAATGGGACCCAAAAGTGCAGTGATGTTTGCTTTCAACAAACCATCCGCTCGGTCTCTGTCTTGGCAGTTAGCCAGCGAGAACAGAATCTTAATGGCTGAATTTGAATGCCGATGGCAATTGCTGCGTCAGGTATTTGTGCTTTTAGAAACCAGAGGTTTATGTGAGAGGAAGACAACAAGGGCCTTCAGCTCATGTTTTGTGGAGGGATAATTCAGTCTGGAAGTATAGGTGCTGAATAGCAGAGTTGAAATGGCTTTCCCCCCCCATCATTTTAATACCATTTTGGCAATCTGATGTTTTTCCATTCCTGCCACGTCCCCGTATCAGCTAATAGCCAGTGACAGTGCTGATCTTCTGGGTTCTGATCTTTGGTTTGGTCTGGATGAATAACTAAATTTTCCTGCTGAGATCACTGAAGGGGGGAAATGCAGGTGCTGGTCATACCCAGTGATGTGTTACTTAATTGCCAAATGTGATTCAAATAGAGATTTTAAAGGATTTTTTCCAGTCTTCACTCCTTTCCCTAAGTCTTGTTCCTGAGGTTTTTGTTCTTGATTTTCGTATTCATTCATTGCCTCTGCTTCATCTTCTCTGTTGTCTCTTCTTCTCTCTTACAAACTTGAAGTTCTTTTTTTCCAAATGGCCAATAGTTTCATTTTTTCTTTGTGACTTTGCTAAAATCCACCCACCCTTGCCTTTTCAAATTTTATCTGTAACCATAGGCAAGCTCAATGTTGTTTTTTTTTGTTTTGATCACTACTTAGCTCCATTGTTCTTCATTCAGTTTTTCTAGCTGCCACTTTGATTTCTTGTTTTAGACAGATGTTTTCACAGCCTTCATCATTCCCATGACCTCATCTTTACTAAATACTGTGTGCTTTATTATCTCTCATTTTTAAATTCCTTTTCTCTGATCACTACCTGCTCTCTTTCAGCATATCTGTCTTTATCTCTCCTTTACCCTGTCACTCACTCCTTTTGGGATCTCCAGTCTATTAACCTTTCTGACTCTTACTTTTCTCAGCTGCTTCCTTCCTTCAGTGGCCTTACCTCTTTTGACTCGCTGGTCTTTATTTTCATCTCTGTCTGCTTCTCTGTATGTGGTTTCTTTGGTTGCTTCTCGCAATGCCCTGTCTCTAATACCTTCCCTAGACATCTTTTCATGTTATTTCTTAATTTCCATTCTTGTTTTTCTGAATATTGCTGAAGAGTGTCGGCACAACAAAGCTTTGGACTGAGCTCTGCCTTACCTGTTCTAATTCTCCTTCCAAATGGACTTTTTAACCACTTGGGTCGCGTCTTTTTTTTCTTGGTGAGTTTGCTTCCAGGTTTGCTTTTCATTTTAGGTTTTATGTGTTTGTTTTTCTTCTTCCCCAAGTTGTTCTGCTTCCTTACAATCTGTTTCTGAACCAGGCCTCTGCCTCTCACCTGTGAGAGTTTGTCCCTTTAATTTCTTCAGCTCTTTTCATTTACTCTTTTCTTGATCGACTTTCATGAATGACTCCTTCACTAGCAACCAAATTTCTTCTACTCTCATCTTGAAGTGTGTGGCTCCCCTCATCTTAACTACTTCTCTGTTTAATACTTTTCTCCTTTATTCCCCACGTAGCATCCCCTTATTTTATGTACCTGAATGTCCTCTCTCTGTTTTTGTTTTCATGTCTTTTGTTTTGCCCTGTGATTCAAGTGTCCCAAAGATCCAGTGCCCCCTTCCCCAGTTAGGTTCTCTCACAATTTAATCTCTGGATGATTTCTTGACTCTTTGGCCAGTTTTTAACCTGTTGATTCAAAGATCTAATTTTTATTCCAAACTCCCTCTAGACATTTTCCAACGTCCCTGATGATTTTATTTGCATTTCTATCTTCTCAGACCACAGTCTTTCTGATATGTCTGCTGGTCATATGTCTCTCAAGTCAGCAGTACCAGATTCCACCTCTCTTCACTGTCCTTTTATCTTTACCATTGTAACTTCTGTGTCATTTTGGACTTCTGTTCCTCCCTTCAAAATATCAAAATTGACAAGAGTAAACAGTGGTCCTTGGCCTTTAGCTGTTTCATGTGCTGAAGAAGGAATCCGTGGCATTACCAACTGTTTTGTGTTTTTAAGGCAGTTCAGTTTTGCAAATTTGATTCTGTTTTACAACTTCAGAGCTGGAACCTCAAAGGTTCTTAAGTTTGGGCCATGATTTTGTTTTCTACCACTTCAGTTGCAGGTTTTGTCTTTCATGTCTGAACCTTATGTAACTCCATCTTGTTCTATTTCTGCACGTACAGCTAACAGTTATTCTCTTGTGTTACAGCAGCCTGGTTGCAGAGCATTTACCTTTGTTTTTAAAGTAAGAATGTACTTCACAGCTTCACTGGCTGGGTGCAGTGTATGAGTGTATGGTGTGGTGCTGCTCTTCGACGCTGTCCCTCTCTTACAGTGGTTTCTCTTCGTTGCTGTTCTGTGTTGTGGATGTTGGTGGTATGGCTGAAACTTCCCAGTGGTTTTCTGTGATATTTTGTTGCTGTGTGACAGCAGTGGGGCAAAATGGCATCTGACATGAAAGTGCATATGAATCAAAGATGTGTCACTGAATTCCTCTACGTGGAAAATATGGCCCCTCTATCAGATAGTATCATCGTGCTCTTCGTATCTATTATGTCCATGGAAGTAAATAGGAGGCATTACTTTGGAAGCAACCTATGTAGTAACTACTTATTTGCACCATAGTAATTCTTTACTTAGAGAGGATCAGTTTCTGGTTGGCAAAAAGCAGGTTCTTTTATAGTGTGTGTTGAGTTCTTGTTTCTTTTTTGTTGCCAGTTTGTGTAATGTCATACTAGTGTTGAATTTGTTCTTTTACAGCTGCTTTAGTAATGTGTGGAGGCCTTACCATTTTTGTGTGGTAGAAATCTTTTGATGTGTGGAAATAAAAACATAAGAAATTAGGTACATTGAGTCCTTCCTTATAGTTTCACTGTTGTGGTACGAGGGAGAGGTCCCTAGTCCAGCCTCCTGCTAAGAGCACGATCAGTGCTGAGTTTGGAACAGGGCTCTGGGCTTCAGACATTAAGGTCTTTAAAACCTCCCAACCACTTGGGAGGTGGGTTGTAAATGTCCAGAGATGGAGATTGTGTAGCTTCTCTGAGCCACGTGCCAAAAGCTTATCTAGCCTCACCATAAGCGTCGTTTTCGTGAGTTTGTCACACTTCTCAGTTTCAGATCTTGGCTGTTCTCATACTATTCTTCAAATGTTATTTGTACTATAAAACAGGTAAGTCAAATACTGAAACAAATTGTTTTATTTCATTCAATGGTATTTCATTTTCTCGGATGGTTCTTGCTAACAAATGTGTGTGTAGTAAATATGTATCCTGTATGACATGTACTCTGTATTCATTTTACTGGAGTGTAAATAAAAATTTGAGGCAGTAAAAATTTGAATGTTCTGTGACATTTACTACTTAAATGCCATCAGTACTTAATTTCTAAACCTGCTAGATGTTTCCCAACAGGGTATTGTTCTGCCCATCTTGGTGAAGCAGGGGATTCAAGATCCTGGATATAACTTGGTGTTTTGTCTTCTGGAGCATCCCTCAGGAGAGGTAACTGACCACTGGTAGAAAGAAGTCAATGTGCATCTGAATAATTACTGATTATGGGGAATCTACTTCTCTGTCCTTAGGTGCTGGTTGGAAACTTGCCTGAAGAGATGGATCAAATCTGAGATTTGGGGCTGGAATGACTTTGGGGTGGGTGAAGGGTGGTTTTCAGGGGAGTTTTGGCATATTTTCCCAGGTGTTCAATGGGATAGCAATGCTTGAAACTTCTGACAACAAATTTCTTAGAAGCAAATGAAAAGTATGACATACACTTATAAATTTGACAGGAAAAATCACTCTTAATGAGATAATTTCCTTAAAACAATAATGCCTTCTTGATCTTAGGAGATAATCTTTTAAAAAAGATAGATTTATGGGGTGGAGGTAGTGTCTGTGTGTCACGTTTGTACTGGAGCTTTTACTTAACAAGGTATGAAGTTGTTGACTTGATAGCGGAGCGTCACAGCTGTCTGGCAGCTGGGGTCCTTTTCTTACCTCATTCCACAGCCGTGCAGCAGAGGTGGATGGACAGGAGGTGTTATCCCAGCATCCCCTGTGCAGCATTTGCTTCCAGGCAGGTACTGGTCTGAGGTGAAGCTGTATGTGCCCCTCTGCTTGCCTGCATGAGCCGTGTAGGTCAGAACCTCTGGTTGTGAGATAGAAGAGAGTTAGAGGGACCTTGTCAGCATGCATTTCTATGTATGTCAAGTTGGCTGCGGTGGAACTTCAGCTGATGTTCAGTTATTTGTGGTGACTTGACATGGTTCAAAAGCTTAAAAAATAAAGGAATTGCAAATGTTTCAGACCTTTACTCTTATGGAAGAGTATCTTTTAAGGGTATATAATTACACAGTATTCATTATGTATTCATAGCAATAATACTTCTTTGTTTGCTTATTCTAACACAATTAAATTAGAGCATAATTTTTCTATACTGTGATCTATCAGAAGGATTAAAATAGTTCCTTCTGTGCTTTCTCTCATTGGAGAGGAGGAAACTGGATTCCAAGTCTATTGTAGAAGTCAGGAAGACCCTGCTGTTGCAGCTGTAAGGGTTCCACTTGTAGCTGGTGGGAGTTTCTTCCAGGGCAGAAGCTCTGCTAGACAGGTACAAGACAGCTTTCTGATGATCAGTTTTAATGGGCTTTCAGGGAGAAAGGGCTCTTAAAGCATTCACATTGCAGTGAGCTTTCTAGTGTTATGTGCTGTGCCATAGCAGTAGACTTTGGAAATACGAAAGTCTCCAGCTACAGCCCACTCTTAACACAGTTAAGAGTTCCAAGGGTTGGCTGCTTGTCCTTTATTTGGAGCAGGTTTTTAAGAGAGATGCTAAAATGTAGAATGACTGAGAAACCTTTCCTCAGATGGGGGTTTTTGTAGGTAGTTTGTATGGGCAGTTGATTAAATAGCAATTTGGTAATTTGATTAACAACGGTTGTTTTCTATAGTCCAGGTGTTTGTTTTCTATGTCCAGGTGTTCCAATTCAGGGCTAGTTTGATTTTAGGATGACTTAAACATCTCAATCATGGTATAATTGTAGACATAGGACATACCTACAAAATCTGTCCTGTTTTTGTACTTTCCTGTGTTATTTTTTTTGTTGCTGTTTGTTTATGAGAATTTTTTTGCTTGCTTACAGAAGTAGAAAAGATGGAGAAAGAACACTCTCTCATGTATTGCCAATTACTTTATCATCTTCGCTGGAACTGTACTTACAACTGTGCTGTGTCCCACTTTTGAATACTCATCTGATGAGTGTGGAAATAGTCTTTAAATATAGAGGAAAGCAAGATAAGTTTTTGGAAACAAGCACTGGAGATTTAAAAAAAATTTACATCAAGTAAAGCGATAATTAGTTGCTTTTGTTGCTTGTCTTTTTAGTTCTACATAGATAAATGGATGAATTAAATAGGAGCTTGAATATATGATGTTTCCCTGTTAGTTTACCAAAAACTTCTTCATTTAAAAATATACTTAAAACCCCCTAATGTAAAATGATAATTTTATATACACTTGTGTATATGTAATAGCAAGGCTTGCAAAGTGCTGCATGCTCCTTTATAGGAGGGCTTTGTAAGTTACAGTAGTGACCCAGATGTACTTGCTGTTCCTGACGGCTGCATTGTGCTGTTGTGAATGTGTTCATGTTCTCATGGTTAAAATCTAAGGACTGATCTTTACGTACATGAAATGTAAGGCTTACACCTTAAAATAAATAAATAAGTAAATAAAATTCTTATACTGCAAAAATAAGGCAATTATTTGGTCTTTCCAGAATGCTGTTTCCTGTGTGTGGGTATCAGTGGTAAGCATGGCTGTTAGCACGGCTGGTGCTAGTTTGAGCATCATTAAATGGAAGCCTGCTGACACTGCCCATTGATCAACCAGCCTGCACAGGGCCTCTGGGCCACAGCATTTCCTCCCCCATTGCTTCCTTCTCTCTGAGGATAACCACTTGGAAGAAATGACCCATTTGCCTGGAGTTTTCAGAAGCAGTGGGCAGTTCAATGCAAGTTGTCAGTTCGTGCTATGAGGGCAAAGGGTCATGCAGGTGACCCATCTCTGTCATTGGCTTTCTGTTGCTGCAGCGTTTGGATGTCCCTCACAGCAAGGCATCCCATACAAGCCTTGTGAAACTCCAGCAGTGTGCATTGTTTGGAAAGCAGTCATGTCACAGAGGGTTGGTTTGAGCCATAATGTTTTTTTAATTTTTTTTTTAATAATGAAATGCTTAGGATTCTAAGCAATGTATTTGTGGAATTATATTTTTAATGAAAATTCTTTGTATCTCTCTGGGTCTGCACTGGTTGGTGATGATAGTTCTAGATGGACAGGAACAGGTGACGTTCAGTTAATATCCACAAAATGAAACAAGTTCTTTTGAAATTCTTCCCATTTTATTGTTGTTGTCAGTCTTGGCTTGTATGTTTTCCTTAATAGCATTGATGAATCTAAAAACTTATGTAAGCTTTTATAAAGACAGTTTAGATATTCTAGTACTGTGTGATATGGGAACTTTGTGTGTATTTTGCATTAATGATTTATATTTCTTTTCTGTGAGAATTTTGAATTAGATGTGATCACAATTGATTAATAGAATGGGGATCAAATGCCATAATCCTGATCAGAATCTCACTGTACCAAAATGGCACATCTATATGAGAACATTGTCTGTATGGTGTATAGTCCATCATCTAATAGAAGAGCCTTTGTGGTGTGCTGAACTCTGGCAGTGGTTTGCCTGCAGTAGAGCACCTTCCAGGTGCATAGCTTCTGCCTGCTTTGTGGGCTTTTCTTGGACTTCTCCCCATCTTGGTTCTTGCTGACTGGTCAGTTCTGACTATCTATGGAACTCTGAAAAGAATGGTATGTTATAACTGATTTTTATTATACAGTACTGGAGCTGAAATTTCTGTTTTTAAGATGCCATCTTAAAACATTTCTTCCTTTTAAGCCATAAGTTCTGCCATTTTCATAGATTCAAAATATGGTCAATGTTATTTCTTAAAGTAACATCTTAGTTTTATCTAATAAGAAACTAAAGTACAAATTCTTTGTTTGACTGCATTAAGTGCCTCAGAGTTGAAATTAAATGGAATTGATTGTTTTCTTCAGACCTCTCAATATTTGTCTTCATATTCATTCTTTAAGGTCCTAACAAAGTTGAAATGCGATATTTCATTCCTGACATTTAATCCATGAAAATGTCCTTGGAGAGGCATGATTCCCATAATATAATGTTTGTGTACCTCGCGATGAGTGTACACTGCTGTAGAGTAGTATCGGAATTGTTTTTGCTCTGCTGAAGGATGTGAGTTGGAAGTATACGTGCCTCTTTGCGGACCGTTTTATGTAATTGCCATGTAATAAAAATGTTCTAGTCTTGGGGCTATTTTCTGTTAAAATATTTATTAAAAAAAAACAGCAAACAAACGTACAGAATCAAACTGTAACACAAACTAACACTGTGCTAATTGGATCCACAGTGGTTAGTTTACAGATGGATGCAGGTAGTATTTCTGAGCTCACTCCTCGCAGATACTTTAAGGTACAATGGGTGTGTAGGTCTGTCCTTCTGTAGTGTTGGTCTTACTGTTTGGCTACTAGGACACTGACTCCTGAATGAGCACTTTTGGAGAGCTGTGGCCATCTAGCTGAGCAGCGTGTGCCAAGGACTGTTTTTGCCTGACACACAAGTCAGCAGCCAAAGCATATTGAATGTGGAAGTGCCATCATGGGGGCTCTGTCAGCTGTGCTCCAGCTCACAGGTCACTGTTCTGTTATTCGCATAGTAAAGCACTGTAGGTGTTTTTTTTTTTATATATATATATATATATATATATATATATATATATATATATATATTTTTTTT